>NC_056747.1:761389280-761416780 GCF_019279795.1 Protopterus annectens | reverse complement strand
TCTACACAGCAGGCAGCCGAGTTGAGAACATCTTGCTCTGAGGCAACAATGGTACTCATTGTGCCACTATGTCACCCTACTGTAATTAATACACATTTGTTAGGAGGAGATTAAAGAAGAAGTGGGTCCAGCACAGCACTGTAAACACTTTCACAATCTAGTTCCTTAGCCTTATTTATTCTTTTGCTATAATACCTTTGCACTGTCTTCAACTGGTAAAGTGACAATGAAACAGAAAAGTCTTTACCATCACTAATATAACAGGTAATATTCACAGCTCGGTGTATTTAGCAGCACAGGCCTACAGGTTCAAGATGTCAGGGGGTGGCGTATTTCTAGCTGTCATATGCAACTGCTGACATTTTTGGTGATTTTTTTTTGTATGCCTTTATATATTTTTTAAAGTGTTTCAACATGTGTTATTTTAAATTCTGTAAGAATTCAATGATTTCTTTTTTTTTTTTTTACACTTAGTAAATGTATAAGTTGTGAGCTCAGGTTTATGGTTAATTACCTGGCTGTGACTCTGCACAGATCAGCTGTCCATTTACAGGCTGCTCTGTCAGCTTTACTAGTAGAATTAGAATGTAGCCTTTTGCTTCAGTCATGCTTCATTCATCACAGTTTGCAGGGAGAGTAACTATGGACAAATCTGATATTTGCTTATTTTCTGATGGCTTTGTTTTATTAACTTTATCAGGTGTCCTTTGTTCTCTGCTGAAGATTTATTTTTACTTCCATAGCTTGCTGTCTTTGTATTCAGACTTCTACAGTGATGTTATGCATCTTTATTGTTTTTTTCAAATCTGTTCTCATTGCTTGGGAAAACTAAATAAATTGCCATGGTTTAAAAGCAGTTACTTCTGTTACTAATGTGGCTTAAACTGTGTAGTCACCTACAACTCTGTGGATTATTGTTTTTTTTCTCTGTGTTTGGCTTGCAAAAATTTAGAAATCTGATCAGGCTTGCTTCCCTTCCTCTTAGAAGCCCTTGATTCTGCTCTTTAAGGGATCATGTTTGTAAGGCCAGCCTTAGTAACTGCAGGACCCACTTTGGTGGGGCCCCACAGCTGACCACACCACCCACTACCCTCCCAATCCATTTCTACCTCTGGCCTCTTGGGCTTTTGATTTTTTTCAAATTTGGTATCAGGAATACAAGTTATTATAGTATATTAAAAACAAAATAGTATGTTTATTGTCTTATATTTTGTTAAAAAAGTACAGTTTTGTACCTACCATAAATGTAGATGTTCGAGGATCCCCATTGCTGCAGTCCTTACTATTGGGTATAGTCCGCCGTCCAGTCGGCCCGAATACCAGAGTATAAGGCTGACGTCGGTCAGGGCGCATTAGACTGACGTCAGTACGTCAGGGTACTAATGCGCATGACCGACGTCATATCCTCAGTCTTTTCTTGCCCCAGATGTCAGAAGACCCTAAAAAGACAAGGCCCAAAATACCTGCACCAAAAATATGTACAATATATACAAGAATATATACAAAAATATAAGCATGTAACCTCACCTACACAACCACCCCTAAACACAGAGGGAAGGAGGGAGGGTAAATTGGACTGCAGCAATGGGGATCCTCGAACATCTACATTTATGGTAGGTACAAAACTGTACTATGTTCTTCGTTCCCCATTGCTGCAGTCCTTACTATTGGGTAGAATCCCAAAGCAGAGGTAAGGGAGGCTGGCAAATCATAAAGAAGCAGGAGCTGACAACATGCCTTGCAAAACAGCTGTGGCAAAACCAGCCCTAGACTTAGAGTAGATAGGAAGGTGATAATGCTTAGAGAAAGTATGCACTGAACTCCAAGTAGCTGCTTCCAAAATATCCTTAGTTGCCACCCCTTAGAAATGCTGTTGAAGTGGCAGTAGCCCTAGTGGAATGAGGCCTAATCCCAGCTGGAATCTCCTTGCCATGATGGGAATAACAAAATGCAATGCAAAGCCAATCCACCTAGAAATAGTTTGTTTTGACACAGGCTTGCCCTGTGAACTCAAAGCAAAAGAAACAAACAACTGCTGAGACTGCCTGAAATCCTTAGTCCTGCTTAAATAATAACGCAATTGCCTGTGTACATCTAAAGTGTGCAAAATCTTTTCCCCTTTATTTTGGGGGTCTGCATAAAAAGTAGGCAAATGAATAGTTTGGTTTAAAGCCACACTAGAAACCACCTTAGGCATAAAGGAAGGATTAGTGCGTAATGATACCCTATCCTTATGGAAAATCAAAAGGGCTCTACTGCCATAAGGGCCTGCAACTCAGACACCCTTCTTGCAGAAGTAATAGCCAACAGAAAAGCAGTCTTCCATGACAAGTATTTCAATTCAGCAGTAGCCGCAGGCTCAAAGGTTGTAGAGTAAGTTTTTCCAACACAAAATTGAGATCCCAAGCAGGAGTAGGAGCTCACGTGGGGTCTTATATTCTTTGCCCCTCTAAGAAACTGCTTGAACAAAGGATGCGAAAACAATGGTGGATCACAATCATAGTGAGCTGAAATTGCTGCAGCATGAATCTTAATGGAAGAGAAGGACAAACCTTTGTCCAATAACTCAGTAAGATATTGAAGAGCCACACTCAAATTAGGCTCAGAAATCTCCAAATTCTTTGCTGTACTCCAAAATAAAAATCTCTTCCATTTTTCATGCGTACACTTTCCTTGTACTAGGTCTTCTAGCTTCCATAATCACATTTAAAACTTGTTGAGGAAGTTGAGACCTGCTGTGTCTCAACACAGAATATGCCAGGCTGTTAGATGAAGAGAGTGAAGCTTGACATTGAGCAGATGACCGTCCTTCTGAGATAACAGATGAGGAATCAGAGGTAAAGGCCATGGAGGCTTCTTTACCAGACTCCGTAGTAGTGGGTACCAGTGTTGCCGAGGCCAATCTGGAGCTATCAAAATCATCCTTGGCCTGTCTTGTCTGACCTTTAATAGTACCTTTGGAAGAAGAGGTAGAGGTGGAAAGGCATACACATGAAGGTTTTTCCAACTGAAAGACAGAGCATCCACTTTCCAAGCTGTGTGATGAAACCCCTTTGTGCAATACTTTGGCAGCTGGTGGTTTAGTGGAGAAGCGAACAGATCTATGTCTGGAGTTCCCCATGACACTGTCAATCTCTGAAATACATGAAGATCCAGTTTCCACTCGTGGGGATCCATGATTTGTCTGCTTAACACATCTGCTAAGGAGTTCTGTGCTCCTGGCAGAAACCTTGCCTGAAGAGTAAGTTGCAAGCTTAGCGCAGTCTCCCATAAAATCATTGCTTGCCTGCATAGAGGATAAGAATGTGTTCCCCTTGCTTGTTGATGTACCACATGACAGTTGTGTTGTCTGTTAGAATCAACACCTGCCCTGGAAGAAGTAACTCCTTGAAAGCCATTAATGCAAACTGGACTGCTAACATCTCCTTCATGTTGATATGTAGATGCTGTAGTCTGGCAGGCCACTTGTCTTGTATCCACTTTCCATTTAGATGAGCTCCCCAAGCAATGTCCGAGGCATCTGTCGTTAAATCTGACTCGCCTCTGGCGGGTCACAGAGAGTCCCTTGTTTAGGTGACATTCCTGAGCCCACCACAAAAATTCTTTTTGAAGGCAAGGTATTATTTGAATGACAGTGTCCAAATCCTGGCAGTGCTGTGTCCATACATTTTGAGATACCATTGTAGCTTCCTCATATGCAGTTTGGCATTGGGAAGCACCAGAATACAAGATGCCATGAACCCTAATGCTTGAAGGACTGTCCTTGCAGTCAGCACGGACTGATGAGATAGTTGATGGAAGTAAAGTGATAGACTCTTTTGTTTGTCCGGGGTTAAAAAGGCCATCTGGGCTGCTGTATTCAGTCTCACACCCAGAAAGCACATGTCTTGAGAATACCCTGCATCTTAGCAACTGCTATAACAATTCACCTGGGTCTTCTTTTCTGACAGATCAGGACAATTAAGGTATTTGAATTTGAGCCGAGTAACTATACGGAGCCAAACACTCTGGCAGCTATACAATGCCTAGGGCAGATACTTCCTGAACCTATAGCACTGCTTCCTATTAATACATCCAGTATTCAAAACAGTAACATGAACTGAAAAATTGAAGAGTCAAAATTGTCCTTTTCTTTGAATAAAATTCTACCCCTTGTTAGGAAAAAGGGTTGCCCCCGAAAACCCAAAAAATTGTTTCCCTTCCCCGGAAAAGGGAAAGTTTGGATGTTTGAGGCATTGTATTTAATAATTGTACTTTTGAGGATTTTACCATCTGTAAAATTAAATTTTATTTTCTTTTTAAGACAGTCTTCCAACTGCAAAAGATTTGGAATTTTTTTTTTTTTTTTTTTTTTTTTTTTTTTTTTTTTTTTTTTTTTTTTATAGATATAGATATATAGATATATATATCTATATGGGATCCATACAGATCTCTGACGGCACTTTCTGCCAAAGCAGAAATCACTGAACATACATAACCGAAAGTGCTGTTCACTGAAGCAGCATTTTCGGTTATGTATGCTGGTTGTGCTGGTCGCACTACGTTGTGGTTAAGGGAGAATTCCCTTTTCCTAACTGCAGTGTGACCTCGGAGTGAGAATATAAAAGTAGGGGGGTGCAGGGGCTTGCCCCATAAAAAGAAGATTTATTGTTTTTTTTTTTTTTGAACGGACTTTAACGAAAGAGCTTTTTCGGTGAACACTTTAGTTAAAGTGCGTTCGGGTATTGTGGATTCGGACTATTGAACTTTTGTTCAATAGTCCTAGATCCATATATATATATATATATATATATATATATATATATATATATATATATATGTGTGTGTGTGTGTGTGTGTGTGTGTGTGTGTGTGCATTATACATGCAAACACATCTGTGTGTGTGTATATATTATATTCAGGTAATATGTATGTGTGTGTGTGTGTGTGTGTGTGTGTATATACATATATATATATATATATATATATATATATATGTATTATATACAAATATTATTGGTTTGAACATGGCATGCATTAGTCACTTGAAGGAATTTTTGTTAATTTACTTCAGTGGTGAAAGTAGTTGAATTATATTACAGTCAAGCTTCCACAGTTCAACTGTAATATAATTCAGGGGTTTTCCTTTTTCTCCACATTTGTGTGACTGTGGAGTTAGTATATTTAATTTCAAGGGTGTGGGGCAGAGCCCCATGTAGGTGTGTGGAGGAAAAAGCCTCCTCCCATGTAAAAACAAAGTTTTGAGCACTTTTTGGTGATTACAGATGTAATGCATTTGTTTGCATTTGCGATCACTAGCTTTAAATCTTTTACTATAGAACTTTTTCAATATATTTTGTGTTGATTAGAATAAACAGAATCGTAGCTGTAGTACAAATGGTTGGAATACTCATTTAGTTGACAAATTTGCATGGGTTTGAAAACAGATCAACTGCACAAATGACTGAATGTTTACTTATGTAATATACTTACCTGGAGTGGTTAGTCGGTATTCCCGGACATCGGTGTGTTGGTGCTGTCGATGCTTTCGTCTCAGTGGTATGGGTTTTAAGTGGCATTTTGTTGTTCTAAAGTAGACCCATATATATATATAATCTACAGAGGAAACTGGTGCTTCATAAGCAATGAAGTTGCTGGTTGAGACTCATTTTCTGAACAAGGTAAGCACTTGAATACTTTAAACCCTCAAGTGAACTTGTTTACAGTTTATGGTACTTTGTTTCCTCATTTTAAGGAATTTCAGCCAATTTGAGTGAAAATGCAGGTAATCGAAATCGAGATTGTGAGATTGTGGTACAGTGAAGATCGGAAAATGTGCCCTTTCCTCACTGTAGTGCGATCTCGGAGTTGTAATATATTTTTGGGGGGTGTGGGGGCACAGCCCCCCACAATAGCAATTTTCAGTACGTGTTTTCGCTCATCTGAGCGTTCGAGATTTTGATTTTTCGTTGTTTTAATATAGACCCTATATATCTGACCATGTATACATATACACACACATATATATATATATATATATATATATATATATATATATATATATATATATATCTGACCCTGCCTTATTGGAAATACTGTATATCCACAAGTCAAATGGTACATGGGTTACTCACTCTAAAGACCTTAACCTGGTATGTGACATTAATAGAACCTGACAGATTTGTCTCCCAGAGGTTACCACATCTTTGGAACAGACTCCCACTTCAAGTCAAGCAGAGTACCTCATTGGCCCTCTTCAAACGCAGTCCAAACAATTAGATGGGTAACCGTAAATTCACCCTGGGATTCCACCTGTATCCCTTTTGACACTGGCATTAGGTGCTTATCCTCTAAATAACTGTTGGTCTTGGCTAGGCTTGTAAAGGCCCTAGGGCCTAGTAACATCCTATGATATGATCCTACATGCACATACACACACAGACACATATATGCATTTATATAACATAATATAATATTATATATATATATATATATATATATATATATATATATATATATATGTGAGTGTGTGTGTGTGTTTGTGTGCGTGTACGTGTGTCTGTATTATTTTTTTTGGGAGGAGTGTGGGATTTCCTGACTCCCTTGCTTGACCTCAGACTATAGGCTACTAGACCTCTAAAGAGAAAAACCCTAACTGCATTCTGGTGGTGGGAAACAGTCATGCGCCTAGATTGTCAGTAGTGAAAGGGGAGTAACATTTCTGTTTTAATGTCCTGACACCCCAGAGCTAAATACACAGTGTACCATGCCACACATGCATGTAGCTACTTCCATGTTGATAACAAGGTCTAGCTTACTGATGCAGTCAGGACTTACAGTGAGTTTGTCTGTTGCTTGACATTCTAGACTTCATTGGAATGTACGCATGCAGTGACAAATGACATCCTAATGCGGAAGGAGAGATGACCACTTAATGCTCCTTCAAGCTAGACCTCTGGCACTCAAGCTGGTTGCGCAAGCCAGTTTGTTCACACCGCATACAGAAACTCACCCTCTGTGTCTGTGTGCCAACTGCACCAGTCACCCTGCTATCCATCTATTACTATTAAGTTGCACATGACTCCTATAGTGAACCCTATGAACAGCCATCAGCATCCTCAGAGTTTACTAACAAGTGGAGTATGGAAGAAGATTGGACATGCTTCTGGAGCATTTCTCCCTGGGCCTCCGCTGAAAACAGGATCTGTGGAACCTAGTCGGACTTTCCCGGTCAACAAATGTTAAATAAATAAATAAATGTCTTTCTTGCATTCCACACATAGGCCTCTCACATGCACACCTATGGATAATTTAGAGTTATCATCCCACCTATAGCTGGACTGGCAGAAAATTGGAGTAACCAGAGAGATACACAAATTCTACACAGCAGGCAGCCGAGTTGAGAACATCTTGCTCTGAGGCAACAATGGTACTCATTGTGCCACTATGTCACCCTACTGTAATTAATACACATTTGTCAGGAGGAGATTAAAGAAGAAGTGGGTCCAGCACAGCACTGTAAACACTTTCACAATCTAGTTCCTTAGCCTTATTTATTCTTTTGCTATAATACCTTTGCACTGTCTTCAACTGGTAAAGTGACAATGAAACAGAAAAGTCTTTACCATCACTAATATAACAGGTAATGTTCACAGCTCGGTGTATTTAGCAGCCAAGGCCTACAGGTTCAAGATGTCAGGGGGTGGCGTATTTCTAGCTGTCATATGCAACTGCTGACATTTTTGGTGATTTTTTTTGTATGCCTTTATATATTTTTTAAAGTGTTTCAACATTTGTTATTTTAAATTCTGTAAGAATTCAATGATTTCTTTTTTTTTTTACACTTAGTAAATGTATAAGTTGTGAGCTCAGGTTTATGGTTAATTACCTGGCTGTGACTCTGCACAGATCAGCTGTCCATTTACAGGCTGCTCTATCAGCTTTACTAGTAGAATTAGAATGTAGCCTTTTGCTTCAGTCATGCTTCATTCATCACAGTTTGCAGGGAGAGTAACTATGGACAAATCTGATATTTGCTTATTTTCTGATGGCTTTGTTTTATTAACTTTATCAGGTGTCATTTGTTCTCTGCTGCAGATTTTTTTTTACTTCCATAGCTTGCTGTCTTTGTATTCAGACTTCTACAGTGATGTTATGCATCTTTATTGTTTTTCAAATCTGTTCTCATTGCTTGGGAAAACTAAATAAATTGCCATGGTTTAAAAGCAGTTACTTCTGTTACTAATGTGGCTTAAACTGTGTAGTCACCTACAACTCTGTGGATTATTGTTTTTTTTTCTCTGTGTTTGGCTTGCAAAAATTTAGAAATCTGATCAGGCTTGCTTCCCTTCCTCTTAGAAGCCCTTGATTCTGCTCTTTAAGGGATCATGTTTGTAATGCCAGCCTTAGTAACTGCAGGACCCACTTTGGTGGGGCCCCACAGCTGACCACACCACCCACTACCCTCCCAATCCATTTCTACCTCTGGCCTCTTGGGCTTTTGATTTTTTTCAAATTTGGTATCAGGAATACAAGTTATTATAGTATATTAAAAACAAAATAGTATGTTTATTGTCTTATATTTTGTTAAAAACACACAAAGCAGACCTTGCCATTCTGAAGTAAGCTCAGCTGAAACATGAAACCTGGCAAAATCTTCTGTGTTATGATGACCCTCAACTGTCTCCATGCCCAGTATGCTGGGATGGCACAGCATCCATACAACTGACTGAGTAGGAATGAGCTTGATGACTATGGAAAGTTGGCTGGCCAAAAAGAACAAATTTTCTAAACTCAGTTATACATTCTAATATAATTTCAAATTACGTCCTGCACCTGCTCTGAACTGTTAAAGTCCTATAATTCTTATACTGTGTTGCAGTCATAAAACTGTTGAACTTCCTCAGAATAATTAATAATAACAAGAAGAAGAAGAAGAAGAAGATGAAGAAGAAGGATTATTTCAGGTCATTTCCTAAAAATGCCACTGGTCTCACAGTTCAAAAAGTTTATTTTTATTTAGAAAATGATTTGCTAAATCAGCTAAGTGGAGCAATGCTTGGAGTCATTTCCAACCATAGCTCAGGCCACAAGGGCATCTGTAAAGATTACATGCAGAGGAGCATTATGCTCACCACTAAGTAGCATGTTCAGGTAAGTGGGAAGAAATCAGAATGCCTTGAGGAAACACACACATAGATATAGGGAGAACAAGCAAATCTCACAATTTGGTCAGATTTCAGTGACACACTTACGTCCAATTTTTGGGTATGTTGTGAATTTTGCATGTGACTCTGAATGTGTGCTATCCTTGTAGTACAATTTATGAGTCAAACTGTTTCTGTTACTGTTTTTCTGTTTTAGCCAAGTGTAATCAGTTTTCTGTATATCCTCTGCCTCCCTCCAACCAACATACAAACCTTTTGTTTCGCAACACTTTATTTTGTTCCTATCTATATCAGGTGTTTGTGTTTCTCTGTCATAACATTGATCTAACAACATTCTGTCATACACACCTTGGTGATTAGAAGTTACCTTACATCACAGTATCTGTTTTTTTTTTTTTTTTTTTTCATTTGTGCTTACCATTGTTTGCTTTCATACTGCCTTAGGCTGACTAGTCCATGGTTGTTTTTTATAGTTATATTCTTAAAGAGCCAGTTGTGTGCTGCATGTAAGAAAGAGAAGCAAATAGAAACACAATACCACTCTCAATCTTTATATTAAACATGGTTTTAATATCTCCTGCAACAGTAACTGGAATGATACTCAAAACCAGATGGTTAATCCAGCCTCAGTTTTAGGTTGCAAGCCGTTGTTGAGCACTAAGCAATAGCAACTAACTAGTAATGGAGAGTGAGCAGCTAAGACTGAGTCATAAGAGCATCACAAAACTGCAGTATTAATACTATATTAAATATCAGTGCAATAAATGCATTAAATGTCATCCTTTTCACTAATGAGATTCTTAGCTGCAGCAGAAGCAAGACTACAGCTAGGAAAATGCCTGCATTTTGCTGTAATGTCTCTTTGCCAAATCTTGGGGTCCACATAAGGCAATGACCCTGCCAGAGACTAGTACAGGACCCCCCCTTGGGAGCAAGGCCCTACTGTGCCAAATACACCCTATTAGCCTAAATCTGGCTCTATATGACAGAAAGAAAAGAAGGCAGGCCATCTAAACTAAGATGGAGGTTAGTTCAGAATAGATGTCAGGTCCATTAGACTTCAAAGTTGAGTCCCACAAGCACTGGAATTAAATTGATGTGAATTCTACGTTTCTATTTGGCAGATTTCAATTGAGGTCACGCAGATGGTTATGTGTAGACCCATACTGAACTATCAATAGTTATTGGGCAGTTTTCTTTTCATTTAAATCATTGCTGAGTCTGTTGAAAAAGATTTTAGGCATTCTGGGTCAGATGATAACTATCAACACTGTGGCTTTTTGCCAAGATTTCCTGATTGGTTCTTTAATTGACTTGAACTCACTGAGACTAAAGGTAATGTCTTGTGCCTTCCTGTTGGTTCTTTAATTGCCTTGAACTCAGTGAGATTAAAGGTGATGTCTTGTGAATCACCTGCTCATGGTCCGAGTTTTACAAAGGCTACAGTGAGCCTAAAAGATGCAGTCTTGACATGTTTTGGCATTGGGTTATATCTACACTGTAAACCTCAGATGTTGTTTGTTTTCAAATGTTTTAGTTGACGTAGACTTAAACAGAATTCAGGCTGTTACTTGTGTTGTTTTATGGTCTATTGTAAATCTTTAATTAGTATTGCTTTTTATAACGATACTGCTGCCTGCTGAGTTATTCTAACCATTTCGGTTTGGAGCTCATGCAGTATTTGCTTTCCTAGTACTTAATTGATTTAACTTTTAGCGTCAAATTCTCTGCTAATTATGTGAATAGGCTGGCTGGTTTAGATGAAGCTTTGTGTTTTTGGCAGGCAAAGTGCAGGGATAAATTCAGTTCTACTTTATTTCTACTCACTGCTGTATTTTACAGTACTCCAGAAAGCTAAGTGCTTGTGCACAGCAGTTACTTCTAAGATCTTACAAAACCAATGTGACAGCATAATTTTAATCTAATGTTTATTGTTAATTCCAGAGTATTAATTACTAGTAATTATGAGATTGTCCTATAAAAGAGACTTTCTGATTCATCGCCACCCTTTTAGTTTGTAATAATATTGGCTTCTAGCTCTCTACTTTGCCAATATCTTGTCAATGTTAAGAGTGGTTAGGTGGATGGGGCAAACCAGACCCAGCATCTGTTTGCTGTGATCTAGGTTGTTTTCCTGCTTACGTAACATGTCACTAACCGAGGTTGAAACATCCTTTTGACGGAGTCTTGCCTGTCTTACAGTACCTCAGTTGTCAGATATCTTTGAATATCGGACACTGTCTGATCTTCTTTGGCTGTATCTAGAACTCTGCATTTAATGCCAGATCCATACAGAACAAGCCCAACATTTTTCCAGACTGCATTCGGGACATGGCATTTATCAAAGAGATATGAGATGAAAATGTTACTTTGTACCACACTCGGCTGAATCCATCCTGCAAGGTATCCATGGAATATGGGACCTCAGAAAGGGAAATATCAGCAATCCAGTAACTGTTTTACTGATTGTTTTTCAGTTTAAAATTACCCAAGTAAGTTTTGTGAATTACAACTCCTTTTAATGTGTTTTCAGAGCAAGAGGCATTGCAGATTTCTCCTCACTTACAATCCTCTGGTTATCTGGAGATATTTCTAAAAGAGTTCATAGATTTTCTTAACACAATGGTGGTGAATTACCCCAAATAATTACTCTTGGGTGACTGTAATGGTTGGGCTAATGATGAATCAGTTAAACTTACAAAGGCACTTCTCCATATTATAGAGAATTTCAAACTCATTCTGGTCAATTCCCCTGCTTCACATTTGTGGAAACGGGTAATCCTGAGACTCAGGTGAAGTCTGGCATCCCACCTGTGACCCAGATGGTGACAGGACTAACAAGAAACAGAGTACAAAGGATTAATCCAGATAAAATCCCTTTAGCTAGCAGATCTATTAGACTCTATCTCTGATGCCCTCCTTGTGGGAGGAATAAAGACAGCGTGTTGAAGTTTCAAGTAGTTTATTCAGTTAGGTAGGCAGATGGACAATTAGAACAAGAACACTCATCCATCTACCTACTTAACTGAATAAATGACTTGAAACTTCGACAAGCCATCTTTATTCCTTCTACAGGAAGGGTATCAGAGAAAGAGGGAGTCTCCTAGATATGCCAGCTAAATTGATTGTATCTGGACTACTACACATTTACGGGGATACTCATTGGATGTAATGTTCCAGCTTAGTCTGGTCACCATGGAACTGGAAATGGAACCTAATTCATGGCTGGACCACTATCTAGTTCATATGTAAGTGAGGGTCTGCCCAACTTTGCCACCTGGTGTTGGGATAATCCTTCATAGTTGACTGACAAACACTTCCAGTGGCATTTTGATGACCTTGATCGATCAATTCTTTTTGGAGACCTATGCTGATGAAAAAGATACTGTAGCCAAAGCAAGTAATGTGACTAGCTCATACAATGGAACAGGTCACCTATAAGCCTGTATTTCCAATGCTTACTACAGCACGTGAAAGCTGGTTTGCTCATGAGCTTAATGGACTGGATGGACAAAGGTAGAGGGCAAAATGTTAATGGGAGAAATTCCATCTGTTCAAGGATAAACTTAGTCTGGATAGCTGTTACATGGTAAACCACTCAGAAATCTTGGATACAAAGGCAATGTTCTTAACCAGTGAAAATTCCTGATGCATTAAATCACCTTCTTTTTCAGTTGGTTGACAGACCTGCTGGAGCGATAGGTATGTATCCCAGAGACTACCACGTCTATGGAACAGGCTCCCCATCCATGTGAAGCAGAGTTCCTCCCTAACCCAATTCAAGTGAAACTTGGACAATTGGATGGGAAACTGGGAATTCATCCCTGGTTTGGCATCTATGTCTCTAATGGATGCAAGTAACCTGTAAATGGTTCATCTTCCAGGCCCATTCTTACACTTATCAAGGATATCAAAACTTGTCAGAGATTTTGGATGCATGGCTAGGCTTAAAAAGGCCCTTGTGATCATTAGCCTAGTACACACATAGGAACCTATGAAGCCCAGCACATTACATTGTCTGAAAAGTTTTCTCACCCTACAGACATGAGAATGTTGCACAAGTTTTTCTATGTAACATTGCCAACACCACATAATCTTTCTCCAGAATATGCCCATACCTCATTGTATAGTAATCTCTTAATATCAGCAAAAAAAAGAGATGATCATTGATACATGGGGGAATAGTGGGCAGCACTTACCATTATATATTGGTGAGTGTGAGGTGGAAAGAGTGGCTACATTCAAATAACATGGTATTAATATCTTTGAGCACCACATCTGGACTCATAACATCACAGACCAGGTAGGGAAAGCCAGCAGCAACTGTATTTTTTGAGAAGGATGAGAAAGATTGGCATGCCCAGTATGATCCTCAGCAACTTCTACAGATGTACAATTGAGAGTATTCTCTCCCACTCTATTAGAGTATGGTTCAGGAATAGTACAATATGGGATCGCAAGGCTCTGCAGCGAGTAATGAAAACTGTGCAAAACATTATTGGAGTAACACTCCCTGCATTGGAGAACATCTACGCCAAAAGAGTTTTTAGGAGCGCTCAAAACATTATCATGGACACTACCTTTTCCCAACACAAACTGTTTATGTTGCTACCATCAGGTAGACGTTATAACAGCATGGCAGCCAGAGCAACCAGGATGAAAGACAGTTTTACACTTTAAGCTATTAGACTGTTAAATAAAACTCACATACTACCTCTCCCTCCGGTACTGTAGGTTGCTTTACACTTGGGAGGAAGCAAGCTTGTTTTGTACAAATGTTCTCTTTTACACAGTTATATATATATATTTACTGATGCTGGTATTTATATTATTGTCTATCTGCTGTCTTATAGGTTCATAGGTAAGTACTAGGCTATCTCCCCAAGGGCATCTATAAGCCTAGCCAAAATGTGTTGGCTTTCGCTGCCCCCTTAGATTATTTCCCTGTGCTTCTGTCCAGCAGAGCCATTAGTTCCCTGTGCCTCTGTCCAGCAGAGCCACTGCAGTGATCCCCAGGGTACATTTTCTGTTTCCCATCCATTCATCAAGGTTTCTCTTGAAGAGTGTTAGTGAGGGGCTCTGCCAAATGTAGATTGGAATTCCAAAGCATGGGGAGTTTCTGGGACAGGAATCTATCCTTCCAGCACGTCCTATTTATCATCGTGGTGAGGTTTAGATCCCTAGAGCATGTGGCTCGAGGGGATTTGTTTTTTTTTAGGTGGAGCATGTCCATCAATTCTGGGTTGGACATGGCCTTGTATGTCAGGCAGAGATCACCTCTGAGTAAGCGGTATGCAACCGAGTACAGTTGGAGTTTCTTCAGTCGGGCTGCATAGGGCATCTGTTTGAGGCCAGTAATCCTCTTGATGAGGTACTTTTGTGGTCTTTCCAGCTGTTGCAGGTGTCTTGTAAGGTACATCCCAAATGGGGCGTTGTACTCTATGATGGGTCTGATGAGTGATGAATA
This sequence comes from Protopterus annectens, assembly GCF_019279795.1. Taxonomy (NCBI): domain Eukaryota; kingdom Metazoa; phylum Chordata; order Ceratodontiformes; family Protopteridae; genus Protopterus; species Protopterus annectens. The sequence goes on along the minus strand of NC_056747.1, from coordinate 761,402,167 downwards.
GAGGGGCACAATAAACTCTTTTGTTCTAGATGCATACCCTTTTGTGATTAGGTGGGCCACATAGAAGGATTTTCTAACCACCTTGGCAATATGATTATTAAAGGAGAGATTACTATCTTCTTGGGTCCCCAGATCCCTTATTATATTTTCTGTACTTAGGGGACTACCACGTATGTGGTAGTTTGTGGGTACTTTGTTTTTTGCAAAGAGGATGACTATGCACTTTTTTGCATTTAGCTTGAAGCCATGATTTTGACACCAGATATCTGTCTCAGTGAGACCCTTCTGGAGGATGTCTGTATCAGCTGGAGAGTCAATTATGGCCCCCAGTTTGCAGTCATCTGCGAACTTGGTCAGCATAGTCCTCCTGTGCTTGCCTGTACCTCTGAGAAGTATACACCGGACAGGAGGGGTCCCAGGACTGAGCCCTGGGGAACGCCACTTGTAACCCGTTTAGAGTCAGGCCTAGAGCCTGCATCTCTCACCGTATGGGTTCTGTCTGTGAGCCAATTGCCAACCCATCTCGTGAAGTAGAGTTTTATGTTCAGGCTGGTGAGCTTGTCTATAATATCAGAATGGGGAATGGTGTCAAAAGCCTTTGCGAGGTCTAGGTAGGCTGTGTGGACCTCCTTTCCCTCGTCTAAAGCCTTGGTAACTGTCTCAAAGAAGTCCACCAGGTTTAGGAGGTATGATCTGCCCTTAACAAAGCCAAACTGGGTAGGGTCCAATGTTTGGAGGTTCCCAATGTCTCTGTTAATGAGTTCCACGATGATGCACTCCCTAGCCTTGCAGACCAGGCTAGTCAGGCTTATAGGGTGATAGTTCCCAGGATCCATTGTGGCTCCACCTTTGTGGAGCAGGATAACTGCTGCTGTGTGCCACTCTATGGGTATGTAGACTGTAGAGAGGCTGAGTTTGAACAGTGTGTTTAGGTGAGGGGTTAGTTCATTTTGGAGCTCGTGTAAGACACAGACTGACCGTCTGGTCCCACTGAAGATGTGTTTTTGGGTTTGAATAGGGCTGTTTTAACCTGTCTGTCAGTGATTGCCAGAGCTCTACATTCTTCTGGTATGGTTATGGGCCCTTTAGGGGGTGAGAGGGGGGGTGAAGTTTGCACTAACCCTGTCTGCCAGAATGTTGGCAATATCAGTCGATTCAGTGTATTTTGTGCAAATCTGCACTAACTCAGAGCAGATCTGAGAGTTTCCACTTAGGTTCTTGACATAGCTAAAGAACGCTTTGTGGTTATCTTTGGAGTCCTTAGCAATTTTTCTTTTGAAGCTAGCCTTGGATGATTTTATGAGGGATTGTAGTTTCTTGCTGATACTGATCAGGGATGTCTTTCCTTCCTGGGATTTTACACTTTTCTGTACTAGTTTCCTCCTTCTATTGTATAGCTTGTTTATGGCAGTAGTCCACAAGACTGGTTTCCTTTTTTTGGAGGAGTAAGTCTTGGTTTTGCTTGGGATAGCACGATCCATGCATTCTTGCAGGTGCTCATAGAGTGCCTTTGTAAGGGATTCAGCAGCTTGAACAGCGTTGTCCTTTAGCATGGGGACTGTGAACCTTTCCACCTCGGTCTTGAGTAACGTGAAGTTTGCTTTTGAAAAGTTTTTCACAGTGGTTTCCTTGATTGGGGATTGGGGTGGAATGTGGAAATCCAGAGTGATAAGTCTATGTTCTGATCTAACCAGCGAGGAGGTTGACCTCCAGTGTGGAACACCGGTCGCCCATGTTGGTGATGACCAGGTCCAATATGTTGTCACCTGTGGTGGGGGTGTTGATCAGTTGATCCACGGCATTCAAGTTTATAAATTCTAGGAAGCGTCAGGCAAGGGAGTTAGTACTTGAGTAGTTATCCCAGTTAATGTTTGGGTAATTGAAATCACCCAATATTAGGGTGTTTGATAGGACCTTCATATTTTTCAGTGTCTCCAGAAATGTGGAATGGGGGTCCTGGGTCATGGTGGGTGATCTGTAGCAAGCTACAATTTGAATTGCAGTTTTGCCCATTGTTAGTTGCACATGGATGATCTCTGAGGCATCGTGCTGTGCCACTAAACTGGAGGTGTGGGTATCCTTGATGAATATGGATACACCCCCCCGCCTTTTGTGTTTCGGTCTGGGTTCTGTGGCCGAAAAGTATGGTATGAGTTATACCATGGTAGTGCTGGGGTGCTCTCTAGAGCCTTAAACCAGGTTTCTGTTACTGTACAGATATTGATGTTCTCCATACTGAGGAGTGCCTCCAGTGCATGCATTTTGAGGTTTAGACTTCTGGCGTTGAGTAGCATTACCCTCAGTTTTTGGTTATTTGTGCTATTTACTGTGGTGGGTTTTTCATTTGAGCCTTGCCTAAAAAAGGCCCTATGGGGGTGGCAAAAGCCTTGGCCAGTATTCAAAAGCTTAAGGGTGACAGGTGTAAGCCATTGCTTGCGAAGCAACGTGGCTTGCCGAGCATGTCATTCCAGGCAGACATATCCTAGATCCCCCTTTGAATGACACCAGAAACTTAGCCAATTGCTGAAATTGATCATTTTTTCTTTATACTGTGGCATCATTCTTGGTGAGGGCAGGATGCTGGTCAGGGTCATACCAGCCTGGGCTACATGATCAGAGAGCTCTTCCATGTCTCTTTTCATGTAGTCCAGGGAGGTACATCTCAGGTCATTCACACCAACATGGACAATGACAGAGTCGTATTTGTACTTGTTCTGGAGCGACCCGAGTGCTTGTCTTATGTAGCAGATCCTGGCACCTGACAGGCAGCTAACTGTAACCTCCTCCTTGTCCAGCCTAGTTAGTGGAATATCAGTGTGCCTGACTATAGAGTCACCTATTACTAGTGTGTTGGGTATGTTATTTTGCCTTAAGGGCTGTGACTGCGTGGCACACTGATTATGTGAAGTATGTGTTTCATGGTTTGTGATGGAGTTTGGAGGTTGCTTGGATGTCTGCTTTGGAGGTCTCTTTGCCTTTTGCAGATTTTTATTTAGAGCCTCTGAGTATGTTTTCATGTATTTATGTGTGATATTTGCTGGTGTTGGTTTAATAGGTCTATGTGAGACTGGTGGTGTGTTGCAAGTATTTCCCTTCTCCTCTTGACTGTCAGTTCCAATCTTGGGTTGAGAGAGCTTTGCCTCCAGTTTGGCTGTATAATTGCATCTCTCACATATATTAGTGTTTGGTGGTAGGAGGAGAGGGTTGTCTGTGTACATAAGTCAGTTGTAACATTGCCTCAAAATGCCCAGATTCACCAGATGGACTGGAGAGTACACCAGAAACTGCCCTTTGGACATGCCTGAATAGGTAAAGTGAGCTGTTTTACTGATTGGCTGGTAGGGACGAATAGAGAGCCTTGTCCTTCTGGACAGTATAGGGAGGTCTAGTGCTAGGGTTAATTAGTGCTTGCTATGAGTTTTGAGCAAGTGCTGGGCTGTAAAATGAATGGTTTGAGTGCTTAAGTTGAAAATTTGTCTAGTTCCAAGGGGAAAATTGAAGAGTAGACTTTGTGGAGCCAGGAATAGTTTAACCCTAGCTAACCGGCACTGCCCGGCGTGCAAATGTGTTTTTATAGCAGGGAAATGAAAGAGATAGAAATTATCCCAAAATGGTCAATAAACTACTAACTACTGGGCTGAAACCACTCCTCCAGGGACAGATAGGCTGCTCAAAGCTCCCGTCTCTCACAGGTGAACAGAGAAACTTCCTTCTATCCAAGTAAGGTATGGGCAACACAGAAACTTGTAACACAGCCCTAAATTCAGGAATAACCTGAAAACTGGACTATACCAGTTCAGAAAGGCAGGAAACAAGTGTATTGTTTTTGTTTGTTTGTTTTTTCAGAAAATAAAGCATATACAATCAAAAAACACTTTAAATGCACAGAAATGGCTATCACACTTTAGTGTGTAGCTTACAACAGTTAAACATATTACGTAAACACAAAAATGACTTAGTTCAAGTGCAGGCAGCAAATAAGTACAATATGTAGCAGAAACAAGCTTTTTAAATCACAGAAACCCTAAAAAATTGGAGTTTTAGGCGGAATTAGTTAAAGACAGCAAGAAAATGCAGAAAAATGATACCTAATCACTCCAAAATCTCTCTTTTGTCTCTCTGCAGGACACCTGGCAGGCACTTGCAGAGCTGAATACAAGTGCAAAAAAACGTGCAAATGTGTTTTTTATAGCAGGGAAATGAAAGAGAGAGAAATTAGCCCAAAATGGCCAATAAACTACTAACTTCTGGGCTACAGCAAACAAGGTGCACAAATTTCAGAAAGAAACAGTTTAAATAAGCAGGCACAATATGCCTTTTACCAGAAATTCCCAGCTCAGAAGGGCAGAATCTAGCCTCTCCTCCCACAAGAGTGCAGACCACAAACCTTCTTAATGTAAAATAACTGGCCTGAAGCCCAAGTGCTTAAACCAGAACTAATGCGCTTTTAGCTTTGAGCCTACAATCATCAATTCCCAACTTAGAAGGATGTAAGCTACCTGTCCTGCCACAACAATGCAGTCCACAAACCTTCTTAATGTAAAACAACTGGTCTAAAGCCCAAGTGATTAAACCAAAAGGCTTAGAATAACAGTTAAAATTTAATCTGGCTACTACCAAACAGTAATAACTGTAGCAGAATAATACAATTGAATATTTTTAAGAAGAAGCACAAGCAAAATAAGGTAATAAAGTGGGAAGAAACACAATTACAGTAAAAGTAGATGAATAAAGTGCATTTTTTATAACAACAGAAAACAAGCAAACTGATTTAAACAAATTACCCAATTAACCAGTAAAAAACTCAAAACTGAGCCCTGTTCCAGCAGTCTTCAATCGGACAAGTTCTATCCGCACACTCCTGCCACTAGGGTGCAGAGGAACCTTCTCCAAAATTATTACTTATTCTTGTTAATTGTCATTTTTATATGTTGCTGGAGGATTTGCAGAATAAGAATTTCATTGTACTTTGTGACACTATCTCTAGTATATATCACAATAAAGTTGAATTGAATTAAATTGAATTGTACTGCTTAAAATACAGACTGCCTAGATCTTTCTGGAGTGAATTTAAAAAAGATTGACTATGACAAGGTCATGGTTACTGTTTCATCTCTACAACCTTACCTATTGTGGGATGAATCCTGCTCCTACCATGACTGTAATTCACATAACCCTAGCAATCACATCAACCTCTATGGCTTCACACAACTCATTCAAGCTCCTACAAGGACAGATAAAAATTCCAACCATCAATCTATACTGGATTGGACACTAACCAACAAACCTCAGAATTATCAGATTAGTAGCCGCTTACCCGAGAGCCTTAGTGACCATATGCCAACCCATCTATTGAGAAAAAACATCAATACTGTTAGGCTCACCAGCTTCCACCAAATCTGCAGTAAAAAAAAATTAACCCCTCCCCAAGACCTAATCAATACCCTAAAAAAATGTAATTAGTCTCTACTGAAAAACCTGCCCCTTGAGGCTGCAGTAGATTATTTCAACAGTATCTTCCTTGAAATTCTAAACAATTTGCCCCCCCCCCTGGTCAATTCGTATTATGGCCACATACACACCATGGCTAACAACACCAGAGTGCTCCTTAGGAAAAGAGACAAAGCTTGGCAAACAAGGCTCACCTGTAAAACCCAAATCAACCGCATTGCATTCCAGCAAATTAGAAACAGGGCTAAACACAAAAACAGCCTATAGAAAAAGAACTTCTACTATAACCTGCTTCATAAACACCAGCATAACCCCCAAAAATTTTGGAATACCATAAATGCCATTCTCCACTCAAGACATTCCACTACCCCTTCCCTTAACTTACCACACTCTCCTACCACCGTTGCAGAAGAATTCCATAAATACTTCACTGAAAGTGTACTATCTCTAATTAAAAGTAATTCCACAGAACCATCACTAGCCTCCAAACCTCTCAGTATTAACTACAACTCATTCTCCCTTCAGCCTGTTTCCAGAGCTACCAATAAGAAACTACTCAAAAAACTCAAACCCTCTTCAATAGCAGCTAACAACAACTTACCGGCTGAATATTTAAAACTAGCAGCTGAAGCCATATCTTATCCAGTGTTGACCCTTATTAACAGATCTGTAGCAGAACAACATGTCCCAGCAATATGGAAAATCACACACATTATCCCCTTACACAAAATTGGAAATTCCACAGAGCTGGCTAACTACAGACCAATCGCCTTTCTCTTTCCACTATCTAAACTCCTCAAAAGATGTATCCACTCCCAACTGATTCATTATCTTACCTTCAGCAACATGTCAACATGGTTTTAGGCCCCATCATAGTACCACAACTGCACTCCTCAGTTTCACCAATACCATCAACCAACTCAGAAACAATGGTAAAATAGTGTCTGCTGTCTTTCCAGACATGTCCAAGGCCTCTGATACAGTCTCCCACACCAGACTATTAAACACACTCTCCAAACTGAACCTTAGCCTCTCTGCACTTCAATGGTTCTGAAGCTATCTACAGAACCACCAGCAATCTCTAAAATGGCTTAATGTCCTATCCCTCCGCTTCCCGTCACACTAGGAGTACCCCAAAGCTCGATTCTTGGCCCGCTACTCTTTGCTAGTTTTACAAACAACCTCCATAATACTATCCCACTGGCTTCAACTATCCAATATGCAGATGACACAACACTTATATGCTTCGCTAATAACCTGCAACACCTCCATGATATAACCCAAAAGTCAGATCTCAGTCAGTCATAGATACCAAGCTATGGCTGTATAACCATCAGCTCATATTCAACCCCCAATAAAACACAACTCACGATCTTCCAGCCCCCAAGATCCTCCCCAATGCCTTCTATATCACAGCTATGAATAATACTAAAATGAATGCTGGTTCAAAAAACTACTAGGAGTAATAATAGAGAACAACCTAAGATTTTACCGACATATAGCACAAAAAATTAAGAAAGTTCACAAAAAGGGGGTACACTTTACAGAAATAAAAAGTATCTAACTAGCACCTCTAGGGTTGCCATTGCTAGAGTCCATCTTCTATCAACACTTCTGTATGCTTCCTAAATTCTCACTAACCTTAAAAAGACAGATTTAATTAAACTTGAAACTTGATACAATAAAATAGCTAAATTTGCAGCTAACTGCCCACATCATGCCCACCACTGACATTTCTTAAAAAATCTGTCCTGGTTAGAACTCCCACAACTTCTATTCTATAACCAATTAACCTTAGCACACAAACTAGTATTTCAACCTGAAAAAAACCCTGCCCTTCTAAATATTCTCCAGCCTCATACCACAAATCGAAGCCTTCGGTCAAGAAATAAATTTCTACTACAAGTGTTAAAAATCCACTAATACGGCATGGGACTCCCTAGTTCTTATCATGTAGAAACAAGGTGGAATTCACTACTTCACAGCCTAAGAAGCAACACAAATACCAACCAATTCAAAAAGATTCTTAAAAATTATCTTAATAACACCTGGTGTTGCTCATGTACTAGTCCAGGCTAACTAGTTTTAATATTTTCTGGCCATAATTTTTCTTCTTCCCTGATCACTTCATAATCTATGCTCTCTCTCATGTCTAGATAATCTCTAACCTTATCCTTTTCTATCCACTTTTCCCTCTACAAACCTTTCCTCAGCTTACTTTGTGAAACTACAATGTCTACACTACAATAAGGAATTATATCAGATGATTGTATAATACAAATGTCAGCTATAATAGCATAGAATGTAATTTCTGGTGTTCTGTACGTCTTGTGTATTTTTAGTATAATTTATTGTATACATTTTGTATAACTTCTTGTATAAATTTTGTATAATCTCTATGCGTGGAACTTTTCTCCCCAGGCCTCCACTGATAATGGGTGTTATCCCAGTCTGACATTCCTAGTAAACAAATTGGGAGGGTGGCCTAATGGTTAAGGTGTTTGCCTTACAAACACAAGGTACATGGTTTGAATCTCACAGGGGATAATTGGCTAGGCTTAAAGTGGCACACAAGGGCAGTTAGCCTAGTACTACTCTATAAAATAAAATAAATAAATACAATAAATTGTTAAATCTTTCCAGGAAACTCCTAGTGCTGTGATTTACCAGACTGTTAAGCTGTCTATGAGCTGCAGTCATTTGCATCTCTTCTTAAAGAGGGTGCTTATTTCTCCAGTCCTCAAGCAGCCTGGAAAAATTTTATCCATCTTAAACTTATTTTTTCTCATAGGGTCATTAACAGAGTGGTTTACACTCAGGTGAATTAATATCTTACATTTTACAGTCTCCTGGAACCATATTAGTTTTATTCCAGATTTTAGCACAACACTGAAGTCTCCTGGTTCATCATCCCCATAACAGACTATGTAGTGTGTCACAACTGGCTGACTACATAGCTCCTCCAAGAAATAACCACACAAAAATGACTTGGGGTTTTACAAGGAAAAGGAGCAAACTACATGGTTACCACAGGGAAAACAGAAGAACTTGGTAAGAGTTAAATATGGGACTGATAGCAATACCACCATCCCACAAAACAATCACAAAATTATCTGGATACTGGTAAGAAAAACAAGTTGTAACTCATCCAGTTGCAACTCATCGCATTGTAGAGGAACCTAGTAAATGGTCTGATAATGCCTAGACATTAATTGATTATTGGTTAGTTTTAGTCTTGGTTCTGTTAGATATCTCAGTGGTATTTGACATTTCTGAACCCAGAAGCTTGATGAAGTGACTGTGTGCCTGTTATCTTTCTTCTTTTTTGTGTGGTTTGCCTCTTATTAATTCTTTCTGGCACTCACTGTCATGTAGGGATCCTTGTTCCCTTACTTTTCAACAGTATATGTAACAATGGAAAGGCTATTAGATGGTACAGGTATATAATACTACTACTATGCAGATTATATTCAGCTATAACTCTCCTTTTCCTGGGAGTGTGTACCTAATTTTACTCTGTTTGCATTCATCCTTCCCAGTTCTATTCTTTTCTTCTCCTATTTGGAATAGAGGATGTGCCTTGTTTGTGGAATCTCAGAGTCACACCTTGGAGCATGCTGAAACTTAAGAGCAGGTGTTAATTGTTACCAGATCATATTACGCAAGCAATAATACCTGACAGAGTGTGTGTTAATGTGTAATTAATGCCCACCCAGGGGTGTTATGAGGCCCAATGCAGTAGGCGGAGAGCCTCTACACCCCCTGGAAGGGTGTTAATTGCAGATTAACACATGCTCTGGAGAGCATTATTACACTTAGAGAATGGGCTCTCTGTAAAATTGTTGTGTTTTACTGGCTTTTTTCAAGTACTACATTATTTTTATATATTTTTAATGTAAAATAATTCCTCCGCCTAATGATTCAAACTTGCTGTAGTATATGTTAATGGTGTTGGAGGAAGCATTTTACATCAAACATATATAAAAAAATATAGCGCTTAAAAAATAATAAGCAAGTAAAACACAACAATTTCACATAGAGCCTATTCTCTCTTCTATACACACATATACACTCTATTCTGCTTTCACACATACATATTCACACACACAGTCTCCTCTGCTTCATACACACATCCACTCACACAAGAACAGTCTCACCCTCTTTCTCAATCTCTCACAGAGTCTCTGCTGCTTTCATACACACATTCAGTCACACAAGAAAGATCATTCTCTCTCTTCTCTCACACACACAGGCTCCTCTGCTTTCATACCAGCACTCACTCAGACAGGATGGCTCTCACTATCTCTTGATCTCTCTCTCTCTCTCTCTCACACACACACACACACACACACACACACACACACACACACACACACACACACACACACACACACAGTCTCCTCTGCTTTTATAAACATTCAGTCACACAATATCACTCTTGCTTTCTCTCTCACTCTCTCGATCTATCTCTCTCTTTCTCTCTCTGGCACAAACACACACACACACACACACACACACACACACACACACACACACACACACACACACACACACAAACAGCCCCTCTCTCTCTTTTTTGTTTTGTTTTACATTTTATGCTTGCTAAACAGCAGCACCGCTGCTTAGTGAACGTAAAATAGTAGCGCCCGTTAGTTCTTTTTGCAGTCCGAGCTCCACAGCAGCTTGATATGCTGCTGTGAAAAGGTGGACTAATTTGTCGGCAGGCATTACTTGTAAATTAATACCCTGCTGGAGAACGTTCTCCAATCAGGATGTTAATGTACAGTTTGCCATTCTCTAACCACTAATAAATATCTCCCGGTTCATACCTCCTTCGGACTTTGCAATGACACATGCTCTTTTCTTCTTCCATCTTAGTTATTACAATGTGTTTTACTTTTGATTTTTGGGTGTTAACCTTGCTTGCCCACAGTGTGTGTAGAATTCTGAACCCAGGAACCTGACTGGTAACTCACAGCTGAAGCATATTATTGCTTTACTTCAGCATTTGTACCTTTTGCAAGCTGCTGAAAAGTCATCAGTTATGATCTAAGTTTAACCTTCTAGGTCCTAGAAAATCTGTCCTGTGTATTTAAACAGCTTATTTCACGCTTTGCCCCTGTGAGGGACTCCTAACTGTTCAAAACATTCATGTAGAGACTTCAGGTGTGTATTAATTTATCTACTTAGTGCCCATTCTTTCAAAATAACAACCTTTCCTAACAGCAGCATGTGACACTAAGGTTTCATTTCAAAAGCCCCTTAAACATCACTTAGGTGGGATAATATTCATAATTCTGTGGAGAGAGTCTGCTTTTTATTATAATAACCTGATTCTATTTATTAACTATTTTATTTTACTTATCATTGTTATTTACATTTAACAAAAACACAGTTGCTTACGTGTTTTTTATGTATGTTGCTAATGTTTTAAGTGTCTTAAGCAAATGAGTGAACTGAAGTCTAAACCCTGTACCAGGGCCGGTGTTAGCATTTTGGGGGCCCCCAGCAGATGTCAAGCTGGGGGGCCCCTAGGCACTTCCAGTCTACGTATCACCCTGTCACTGCCACCCTTCCTAAGCAACCTTTTAGTTCATGCTGCAAACTTTTAGGAGTAGTATGCACAGACTGATCCTTTGCTACAATATTCTTACATTACAAGACTTGAGTAGTACACTGTGTTGGCCCAACTCACAAAGGGACATTTACAATTATTGGCATTTAGTTGCAGCAATGATATATTGTAGCAACTCTATGCACAGGTCTAAATTTAGGTGAAATAGCACCCTAGGCCTAATGTTTCAGATCCCACCCCTATACACACAGCAGCCTCCAGTCTTCCCCTGGCTCCCCTCTCCATCTTGGGCTCCCCATACCATGCACATTACTTTTTTCTTCCTTTTCTCACATTTTGCCTACTTTTCAGCTTTTTACGAAGCTATAACTTTCTATATGCTCTGAAGTGCATTTTAAAGTTTTTTTTCTTTTTACACACCTTTTCATCCAATATAGTCTTGAACAGAAATTATGATTAAGTAAAGAAATTGTGTTGCTGTTCAGCTTTAGTTTTCATTGCATCCTTTCAACACCCATTTCCTGAGCAAGACAGTACAGTAATAATCATTTAGGAAATAAGAAAAGAATTTCAGTTTTATTTTTTTCATTCAAGGAAGACGTAAGTTGTGCTGAAGGCTTAATGTTCAAAGATGACAAAACAGTAGCTCACAATAAACTAACAACCCTTTGTTGTCTGGATACATAGGCCCTATCTGGGAATTGCCTGCCTTCCAGTCCCCCCAGAAAGACAGTTTTTGCATCCCTCTGGTGTTAGATTGGGATGAAGGCAGAGGTTCAAATTACCACAGTCATGTATTTCAAGGGACTGCTGATATACATATACATAGTATGCCTCCTCACTCCTCAATCCAAGCTGTCAAAGGCAGCTACCTGTATATGTGTCCTAAGTGTGATTGTGAGGAAACTGAACAAATAATGATGACAGTAACAAATTCTGCTTTGATGCTCCTACACAAGTTGTAGCAACCTTCTTTGTACACCTCTGAAGTATGTAAGAAAAGTAAAAGAATCGATGACCACACTGTCCTCAGCCCTAACACAAGTTTTAATTATCTCATGTGCACACCTCTGAGATTTGACTGTGAGGAATAACACCACAACCCCCCCCCCGCCATATAACCTACAGCACCTTTCTGTACAGAGTCATCCGAGCGGGGCTGGTATTAGGATGGGTGCAGCTGAGAGCAGAGGCCATTATCAACATTATGCTAACAGGATCATATCACAGCCCTGTTCAGGTTAAAGAACATAATCAGAAAATAAATAAATATTTTCCCCCTCATTGTTCCACAAACAACAGCATTTGTGGGGACCCCACACAGTCAAGGATGATTAAGGTAGCCCTTTGTATCCATTTATACAGTCTGGGGAGTAGAGGTCCCCAGTGTCTTAGAAGATATTAGAAGATCTAAGTGTCTGAATGTTCTGGGATACATGTTATGCCTTACTTTTGAAATATAATTTCTTGTTAATTACATTTTTTACTGAAAGAAGAATAATGTATATATCCTGGCATTACTGTGTGTGTGCATCGATAAAACTCACTGACATTTTTACACACACACACACACACACACACACACACACACACACACACACACACACACACACACACACACACACACACTCAAGCATAAGCCACAGCAATATTAGTTTTGTACTTATTTTAGCAATACATTGTACAACAGTGGTACCAGCACACCAGATTAGTGACTGCTGTTAAGTAGTCATCAGACAGAAGCAGGGATGGGTCACTTTTATTTACCTTAGTGAGGAATAATACAAACCTCTCACTGTCCCTAATTTCGCAGACCGTCCCTGATTTTGCACATAATTTTGTTCTGTCCTTTGTAACACAT
>NC_056747.1:761134280-761384280 GCF_019279795.1 Protopterus annectens | reverse complement strand
AGAAACTGATTTATTATATTCAAGTCACACCTAGCACTTTCCCAGCCCACCTACTAACAAATTAAGCTCAGGCTTTAAGTTATGCTCAGTGACAAAGAAGACTGTAATAAATACAAAGCTCGAGAGACATGCTCATAGCATGGCTTAACTGACAAATATAGCTCAGTCTTGGGTCTTGTATCATTGTGTGTTGACTTGAACTGCATTGCCACATGAATCTGGAAATATAAAGTCTGCTAAGCAAATAAGTAAGAGGCTCCTGTTGTCCTTGACCCAGCTTCTGCTAAAACCCTATTGAGCCATCAACATCTGCAAGATAACTAATGTTTTTTTTTTGGCTTCAGAGCATTCAGAAAACTAATTTCATATTTTAAAGCTCTAATTCAAAGGTGCTCTCCAAATGCACATGAGCTCGAACCTGACATCCAACGATATAGCTCCTATCCTTACATTTGTATCATTTTTCTAAGCAACAGGAAAAAGGTGGGGGATATACACCATCTACACACTAGAGAAATACACATCACGACATCATCCAGGAAACTGTGATTAGTAAATATAGTGATACGGAGAAATTACCTTTGCTTTTGCCTTTGTGCTGATCTAAGAGATGTTCCGTCCGCGTTCTTGTAATTAATTCAACATTGGAAGCACAATATACCTATATCCGCAAGAATAAAAATGAAAATATTGCACTATTTGTTAAATTATTTGTCAAATGGTAAACTCTTATACATATGCCTATTTTCAGTAATGACCTGAAAAAAAAACAGTGTACAAAATACAAGCATGAGTAATTGTGCCCACTGAACCTGCATTGCATCACTTCTATAGTTCTGGTAACCTTTCCCCGAATTCTTATTCTTTTTAGACACTGCCAGCTCGTAATGAAACAGGGTCTCTGCACCTCAATGCATTAAGCACAGGACGGCTGAGGCTCTACACAGGGGCATGGTGATTTTGTTTCTGTTAGATGTAATGCAATAATGACACATTCACCGAATTTGCTAGAAATATCACACTGATTCTATATTCCAATTCTCTTAAGTTACAGCATGAGATGCATTATATTACATCATAAATGGATCATGGGGCATTGTTTATGTAAATGAATCACTTTAAAAAACATTTTCTCCATCAAGCATATTTTATTGCACAGGCTCTCACTGAAACTTATTCTAAGCTACACTTAGACTTTGTTACATTGGAGTTAGTGATATCAGTTGAGGGGTTGCACAGGGCTATCCATGTAAACAAAAAGCCCCATGCACTGGGGTTCAGCAGGCTTGTACCCACCATGTAAACATTTTCAATGAGTGACCATTCAGTTAGTTAGGATCAGTGGACAGCGGAATGCTTAAAAGTACTGTGATTATATAAATCATTTCTGTTTCTAAACGTACATCCTCATCTCACCTTCCTTTCCCCCACTTCCTTCACTGTTAATATGCTCAGTCCACACTCTTATTCTCTTGATCATTCTGAAGTCTACAATTATTCAATGTTTATGTAGTGTGCCAGTACATAAAAAATGTATGTTTCTGCTTACTGTCAATGTTATCACCCACATATTACAATTATATGATGTATTAATGGAACCTCAAAATCATGTATGTGATATAATGTACTCTGGAGTGAAAGCCTGCTTTGGCATCACTGTACGTAAATGGATTTTACTTCTGTAAGATATTACTTCATTATATACAACTGAGTTGTGTTTCTGTGCTTTGCATTTGCAATATTGTAAAAGTGGAGTTTTTGTCTTCATACTTCTGTTGAAAAGTGGTTCTAAGCCCAGCTGGACTTTCCAGGTAAGTAAATGCAAATAAATAAAAAAAATCCTTGATGACCAGTCATGAGCATCCCACTATTGCCTTAATTAGCTTAGTTTTCTAGTTTGGTTTTTAGATGAGGTACCTTCTTTGTGGAGTCTGTGTACCCCCCATGTATCCATATATATACTACTGTGAGATGCTCCAGTTTCCACCCACATTCCAAACACATGCTGTAGGCGAAAGGCCAAACCTCCAACATGCGTGTGCGTGTGTGTGTGTGTGTATGTGTGCGTGCGTACGTGTGTGCTTGTGTGTACGTGTGTGTGTTGAAGTCTATACAGGATTATTAGATTTTTTTTCTTGTCTTACACTCACTGAAGGGAAGGGCTTCAGGTTCATGAAAAACCATGAACTGGATTAAGCGGATAATGGCTGAATAAATGAATAAACAAATAACCATTAGTACATACAACTGGACAGTACTGACTTTTATTCAGTCTAGGATCATGACAGCCCAGTGATAACACAGGTCTCCCAACAGCAGGATATGATTTAACAACATTTAAGTTTCAGTTTATCTGAGGACTATGCTGCAAATACAAATACATAACATAAAGTTTCTGTTTTATGCATGCTTAGACTGTAACATTCCTGTTTCACATGCACTTAAGTTTTCACTAACTCAAAAGAAAGCCACTAAAAGTACATTATTATTTATTTTATTATTTATTTATTATCATTTGTAGACCAGGAAAGTCCACTGGGTCAGGGACCCATTTTCATTGAAGGTCTGGGAGAAAAGCCCCACAATGCATTACAGAGACAAACAATGTGTTAACAATAAAAATGAAAAAGTACTACATGCATGACAGGCAGTAAAACATATTACTACTTACAGTTCTATAGGATTATAATAGTAAGCACTGGGAATCATTCCATAGGTTAAACTGTTACATCAGTAGAAAAAGCAAGGAGTATGGTACAGTAGTTACCTTGGTGACAGTATAGCGATTCTGTTAGTAGGTGTAGATTAGTTTTTGTGAAGAGAGGGTATACAGTGTTTGGTGAAATGTGCTGTTTAAGGGGGCTTGTAACTAAGGCAGGTGCAGGATGGATTCTTTAGGAAATTAGTTTTTAGGGCTACTTTGAAGTTTTTTGGGTGGTCAATTTCAGTTATTTCAGATGGTAGATTGCTCCATAGTCTGGCGATGGAATGTGAGAAGAGGCATTGCCCGGCTCCTTTGTTGAGTTTTGTTACAGAAAGCATGAGTTTGCTGGATGATCTTAGTGTTCTTCTAGGGGTGTACGTTTGTAGGATTGAACTGAGGGCAGTGCATTCATTAGGTTTATAGATTAGTTTGTGGGCCAAGGTTAGTTGGGTATAATGCAGCTGGTGGGAGAATTCTAGCCATTTTAGTTCAGTGATTGCCTGGCAGTGATGAGAACGGTTTGTTTTTTGAGAGACAAAATCGGCTATTTTGTTATTACAGGAGTGTAATTTATTATTAAGGTTGTGTGAAGATTAGTAAAGATGATGCTGCCATATAGAAGGGAAGGGATGAGTAAGGTTTGGCTAGTTTTGTTTTGGTATATTTATCTATGTAGAGTTTGTGATGATAAAGTTTTCCTAGTTTGAAGTGGGTTTTCTTTATTGCATTTAGGATGTGAAGTTTGTAGGTGAGTTTGTTATCTATTGTTATTCCTAATAGTTTGGCTGTCTGCACCACTTCTATTTGTGTGCCATCTTTGGCTAGGATTTTGAAGTCAGTATTAAGTGATTTTGTAGAGAAAAGTAAAAGTTTTGTTTTTTTGGGGTTTAGCATAAGTTGTGCATTAATAAGCCAGGATTCGATAGAGGTAAAAGCTTGCTGTGTGACTGTAAGGAGATCTGAGAAGTTGTCGGAGGTGGATATCAGTGTTGAATCACTGGCGTATTGGATGAGTTTCTGGATTAGAGGGGCTTTATGCAGGTCGTTGATGAAAATATTGAACAATAGTGGACCTAAAATGGATCCTTGTGGTACTCCTGTACTGCTGGGTAGGTAATTGGATTGTACATTTAGCCACTTTACTGATTGTTCCCTGTTATGTACGTAAGAGGTAAACCGATTGATGGATTTTGGGGAGCAGCCTAGTTTAGATAGTTGATTTATTAACTTGGTATGTGACTCTGTGTCAAAGGCCTTAGATAGGTCCAGTAAGATTACTGAGGTAGGATGCCCTACATCTAAAGCTTTGTTGATAGTGTCAGTGAAAGAGAGTAGGGCAGTGATAGTGCTATGCCTTGGATGAAAACCATGTTGGGTAGGGGATAGAAGAGCATTAAAGGATAGGTATTTAATTAGTTGTGAATGGATATATTTTTCCAAGATTTTTGATAGTGGTGAGAGTATAGAGATAGGGTGGTAGTTAGAAAGCTCCTGGGAGTTTACCCCTTTATGTAGTGGGGTAATAATGGATTTTTTCCATAGGATTCAGAGAGAGCGATTTATGAGAATGGTAACTGGGTATGCTACTGCGGTAGCTGCTAGCTGTAGATATTCTGGTGGAAGATTATCTGTAGATAGTGAGCAAGGTTTGAGTTGTTTTAAGAGTTTCAAGATCAAGGAGGTTGGTACAGGCTGGATAGTGAAGGAGTTAGTAGGAGGAGTATTAGTGTAGTCTGCAGAGGAGGGGTGTGTTCACTAGATAAAGGAGGGTGTGAGTTTGTGCTATTTGGGTAGTCTTTGAGTAGTTTTTGAATGGTGGAGATGAAATGGGTGTTAAACTCTTGGGAAATTTGTTGTGGTGTTTTTTCAAGTGTAGGGGATGGGTTTTGGATGGTGCCTGGGTTAAGTAAAGAAGAGACAGATTTCCAAAATTTTTGGGATTTTTATGAAAGGTAGACAGTTTAGTGGAGAAATAATCTCTTTTATCCTGTAAAACTAGCTTTTTTGATTTGTTGCGGAGTTGTTTGTAGTGTAGTTCATTTTGTGTTGTTCTATCTCTGAGACATATTTTCTATGCTTTGTTTCTAAGACAGATAGTTTCTTTGGTTTGTTTTGTTAACCAGGGGGCATGATTAGTTTTAGTTCGTTTAGTACATATTGGAGCTAGGCTGTTAAGAGAATCTAAGAAAAGTTTGTTGAAATAGTCAACTGCTTCATCTAACGGGAGTGTTTTTAATGGGTTCCAGTTATGGGAGTTTAGGATATTTATGAAGTTATTTTTGTTAAAGTGGGCAAGGTTCCTGGAGGTTCTATATGAGTGTGTTTTAATTGTTTGAGGGTGAGTCCTGTAGGTATATGCTGGGAGATGGTCACTTAGTGTATTTGGTAGGGTGCCTGAGTCTATATAGTTTTGGGGGTGGGTTACTATAGCAATAACCCACGCCTGGGTGTGGGTAATGCTGGATTTACCCACGGTTGGTGTGGTTTGGTCAAGAGGGCAAAGCCCGAGTGGCCAAACAAAGACAATCGTGGGTAAGTCCAGCATTACCCACACCCAGAAGTGGGTTATTGCTATTATACAATGACATTACTTAAGAAAAAAAATAATTGCTTTTCTTAAATAATGGCATTGTATAATGCCTCCTTGCTGCCCTTCCGCAGCTGTCTTGTATTCTGCGGCAGTTCTGATGTACTGCGCATGTGTATGCTTACGCAGTACATCAGAGCTGTGGGCAAAAGCAACGGAGAAAGCAAGATCTCCGTTGCTTTTTACAAACTGTCTCGCTATGTTAAAGGAGTTTAACATAGTGAGACAGCTTTGTCTGGCTATGTTAAACCCATTTAACATAGCGAGACAGTTTTGAAAAATGCAACGGAGAAAGCAAGATTTCCGTTGCTTTTTAAAGTGTCTCGCTATGTTAAAGGAGTTTAACATAGCGAGACAGCTTTAAAAAAAGCAACAGAGCATCTCAGTTGCTTTTTTAAAAGCTGTATTGCTATGGTAAACCCATTTAACATAGTGAGACACCTTTAAAAAAAGCAACGGAGATAGGAAGATCTCCCTTACTTTTTTTAAAGCTGTCTCACTATGTTAAACTCGTTTAACATAGTGAGACAGGTTGTAAAAAGCAATGGAGATCTTGTGTTTTACGTTGCTATAAAAAAAAAGAGTTATACTAATGGAAAAAGTCCGGGCAACCGGATCTTTTTCCATTACTATAACTCTGATTTACAATGTGCATGCTGACCAATCAGCATGCACGTTTTGGAATATTAATGGGGGGGGGGGTAGGGTTGCCACCTTTTCAAATGGCCAAAGTGGGACATTTCCAGTACAAACATCAGATTTTACAGGAAGGATATAACTTAACTTTTTTGCCTAAATAAAAGCTTATTCTTGTAGCATTTTAGTTGTTTATTCTGTTTCTTATAACATTTAGGTATTTTAGGTACAGGATAAGTGTTTTATGCAACTATTACATAAAATATAGGAAATAATTTTGTTCTAAAATCTCAGGACATTTGCCATTTTTTAAATTTTTTGTCAGGACACAACGGACTGTAGTGGGACAGGTGGTAACCCTAGGGGGGGGTCATTGTATAATAGTATCCAATCAAGGGTAGATTCAGAGTCTGTTGATAGACAATAAGTAGGTGTAATGATGAGTTGAGTGAAACTATGAAGGTTTATGCTGTGTGCTGGGGAGGGGGTGTTTAATTTTAACCAATTAATATTGGTGTCTCCTAGAATTATAGTTTCATGCAGTTTATTTTATTTATTATATTTTATTTATTTTATTTATGAATTTAAATATTTATATTTTATTTACTTTATTTATTATAAATCAACTATGTTGAAAAGGCTACTGATAATTTA
This sequence comes from Protopterus annectens, assembly GCF_019279795.1. NCBI lineage: Eukaryota > Metazoa > Chordata > Ceratodontiformes > Protopteridae > Protopterus > Protopterus annectens. Next base: position 761,377,699 of record NC_056747.1, on the reverse strand, counting down.
TTGAAACTTTGAAAAACAGAATATTGTAATTTGTTGCAATTCAGTGTGCATTCCTCTATGCTCTGTGTATTGTCTTTTACAAAACATCATACAAAGCTACACAGATATTTGACCTTTGCTCATTAGGACTTCAGTTTGGTTTATCCATCTATATCTTAGTCCTTACTTGAAGTCAAAATCTAGTGTTGTAACTTCACCATGGGAGTAAGTGTCACATTAGACCCACTGCATTGTAATCTCAGGTAGGTAAAGGACAAAGAGACAGACAGAAGAACCCCTTATATACATATTAACAATTTTCTGGGAAGGTAAATTTCACAATGCTTCAAAAGGAAAGGTATCTTTTACAGCTGTTCTGTGGTTAATTGTTAGTACATTGATTATTAAAATTATTTTCCCTCATTGAACATGTTTAAAATCTGAGTGTGTTAAACTGATACAGGTATGGTAAATCATTGGCAAAGCACAATGTTGCTAACAATTGCATACATATTTAAGAACCTGCGTGTTTTAAGTCCCTGTGGATTCTGTGAAGATGGAGCCCCTTACTGCAGCAATAGGAGCAAGGGAGTGGAACTGACTGCTTTTCTACTGTGACAGAGCTGTCTTTGGAGACTTATTTATTTATTACATCTGTTACCTGGATAAGTATGCTAATGCAATGACCCTATTCAGCTACAGCCTGAGCTTACTATGCAAACACTGTAATTTACATGTGATTACTGTTCACATACAACATTTATTACACTTATGGATGACAAGACATGGTTAGCAGCCACAGTTACATATTAGTAGAATAATATAGTTCAGAATAAAACTACAACTAGAATTACGAAAGGTGAACAATACATTGCTGAAATGTGTGGCCAAAATGCATCTGGACAAAGGTAATGTGGATGATCTACATCTACACTGATGCTACTCTGTCACAGGGATAATGAGATTAAGGATCATGTTAAGTACTCACATATGACGTTAGCGACATTTACTTTGAAACTTGTAAGAAGAAGAAGAATTTGTGTCCCAGAATGAGGAGGATTGTGAAGGTTACAAATGCAAGGCAGACTATGGCAAACTATACTAATCAGAAAAGAGCTAACAATGTACTTTTATTTTATTGGGTCTTATAACCAGACAACCCAAAACACACTGTTGTGGTTTGAGTCCTAGTAGGTCGAGTAGTAGATTCTGCCAGATGTCCAAGTTTGCTACATGCTAAGAGTATTCTTTGAAAATGATTACTCTGTTGAAACAGTCAAACAATGAACACCATTCCTTGATGATAAACAAATATCTAGACTAAAGGACTTAAAGTTTAAATGATTGTAGCCAGTTATCTTGAAAGTCTTCTTCCTACTGGTGTGAACCTTTTCGCTGATTCAGGACTGACAATGGACAGTGTATCTCAGCTTGTATCACAGGATCATAGGATCACAGGAAGTACAAGGCTGTTGAGTCACAAGACCATTTACTGGATCACAGGAAGTACAAGGCTGTTGAGTCACAAGACCATTTACTGGATCACAGGAAGTACACGGCTGTTGAGTCACAAGACCATTTACTGGATCACAGGAAGTACAAAGCTGTTGAGTCACAAGAACATTTACTGGATCACAGGAAGTACAAGGCTGTTGAGTCACAAGACCATTTATTCCTTGTTAATACTTACACTCACGCTGCACACACCCCCCTTTTAAAGACGGGTAAATCAGTTCTGGGACCAATCCAATCATCCAGGTTTAACCTGAAGGAAGCTACATTGTCACTTAGTTTAACTTGCAGAGGGAAGTTTGTTCCACAGGTGGGATAGGCACTGAGTAATAAACTTGTCTCTCCAGAGTGTTTTGTTTACATTCTGGTGGATATTTAAGTCTCTAATTCTGTTATTAATGGAGCTATTTGACTTGTGAAGATACATGATATCAAGAAGGACAGGGTCCCTAATGGTGTGGAATGCAAGGCATAGATCAACAAGCAAGCACCTATTAGAAACCAAATAAAGGGATAATGCTTCAAGCTGTTCCTGATAGTGCACAAACTATTTCTATTCTTTGTTGATAGCCTCTGGTGCCTTTCCAGTTGTTTAATATGGCTAGAAAGGTAAATTTCAAAGGGGGGCACTATATTTAATAATTCATCTAATTAGGGTTACATATAGAGGGCTGATACCTTCTTTTGACCTGCATGATATGCCTTTAGCTTTTAGCTATGCTAAACAGAAAGATTTTCTGATATCTGCTGCCACATGGTAGTAGAAACAGAGGGAATTACCCTTAAATTACCCTTACAGAGGGAATTAGGTTCTAGGATTCACAACTATTTATATTATTATTATTAGTATATTATTTTGGAGTGGAATATTTGCTACAATGTATACTCAAGGAGAGAGCTGCTTACCAAATGTGACAATGCTATACTTTTTCATTTAATTTTAGTCTTTTTCTGTATACCATTTGTATATGGGGGGTTAGTTCTTACTGTAATGAATCAGTATCAGAGGGACATCTGAGCATAACACTCAGTTTGTTGTCATCTGAAAACTTGTTAACCAAGGGTCCTGATTACTGGTCAGGAAATCAGAGAAGTAGACGCTGAAAAGTAGGGGCCCCAGTACTGAACCCTGGAGCATATCACAAGTTACTTTCATACTTTCTGATGAGATTCCTGCCACCTTAAATATGTGGCTCTATCTTACAGTTGGCTATTCACCTCACCATGTATGCATCTACATTTGATGCACTTAGCTTACAATGCCAGCAAGGGGTATAATTCCAAATTCTATGGCCGGATCCAAACAAACTATGTGAACATAATGGTCACTGTAGCTCTCAACCTTCCATCTCCAAAATCAAATAGGAAGGTCATAGGATGGTTAAATATGTTGGTTTTACTTATAAAGAAGATCCTTTAATGAATTAATATGATTAATTTTGTCAATTGCCTCTGTTACCTTCTTGTAAAAGTTCATTAAAATGAGTATGCAGAATCTCCCTTTGACAAAACCCAACTGATGTGGGTTTAACTTGAAAAGGTTATTTCTATCATATTTTATGAGGTCAGATATGATGCATCTATGGGTCTACAGTTTCCTGGGTCAGTGTGCAGGGACATTGCCACTGTAGTTCGCCATACTTCATGGGCAAACCCTGTAGCAAAGTTCAGGTTAAATAATTTAAGGAAGGGCTTCAGAAGGACATGTTTGGAGTTATTTGTTAGGCATCCAGGAAAATTATCAGGTCTCGTGGAACAAGTACTTTTCACTTTTGAGAGCACTTTATGTACAGGTTTCTGATATTAGGAGGTATAAGGGATATAGGAATTTGTGAATTTAAGATAGCTGATACAGGAATAAAGCATGTAATAAATCTGTCTGCTAGTATATTTACTAAGTCTACTGGGTCTGAGTGGGTGGTGACATTTTTGGATAAGTTCAGAACACTGCTGAGAGTTATTTTTTAGTTTCTTAATGTAGCTAAAGAAGGACATATAATTATACTTGGCTTTAGAAGCTAATTTAAGTTCATGATTTGCCATTCTAGCCATGACAGTAGCTTTTAGTTCCTTACTGCCACTCTGATACAATCTTTAATATGAATAATTTTAGATGGGTTGCATGATTTAAGAACATGTTTTTTTCTCTTAGGTTCATAGGTTCATAGATTGTACTAACCTAACTGCCCTTGCGAGCCATTTTAAGCCTAGCCAATTAGCCCTTGTGATACTCAAACCCTGCACCTTGTGCTTGCAATGCAAACACCTTAACCATTAGGCCACCCCGTTATAGAGTTTAAGCTGTTGGACCATCAGGATGATTTACTCCTAAACATCCCATTATGTTTGGCTCTTTTAGGGATGACCAGGCCGCAGCACTTATCTTCTAAGTGAGGATAGAATTACTTAGCATAAACAGCAGCTGTGTCAGTGTCAGTATCAGGTCTGTTGCAGTTACAAGTAAGTCTGGATAGCTCATTCTAGAGTTTGAAAAGGGTTATCTAGATGAAATCTCTGAATACAGTACTATTGACTGCAGGGGTTTTAGAGATTTTGAAAGAAAAGGGTATATGGTCAAACTTAACCAAGGATCTAGAAACTACAAAGGTAGAACATGTAGTGGCTATATTAGTCAGAACCAGGTGAAGACTATTATGTCCTCTAGTTAGTTTATTGATTATTAAAAAGAAAATGATAACGATTTGAAGATCTCAAACGTAGGGGGGAAGAACTCAGCTGTTCAATGATATATAATAGTAAAAGGTGAAGGGTCAGACTCTTCCTGCTATTGTGTTGCGGATCTTGAATTTTTATTTGACAATGGCCTGAGTTCATCTGCAGTTGTCAAAGCAGAGAAATGTAACCGAGTTAATGGTGTACTGGGATTATTAACTCAGCATCTTTGATTGCCATTATGTAAATGTAATACTCTATGATTTGTGATCTCTTAGGTGAGATGATTAAGTTATGCAAACTGATAAAACTCAATATGCTGAAGTGATTCTTCTAGAAATTTAACTTCCTACTTTAAAATAGTATGCATGATTTTCAAGTTTGATTTAATTTATTGATCGGTGTAGGGTCTTGTTTTCAAATTTAAGTGTTTGGTGTAGATAAGTGATTGGGAAGAGCACAATACTTCCTTATTTGGTATGTTGGGTGACAAAAAATGATCAGAGTGTTACTGATATAATGAATGCTGAGGATAAAAAGATGGCATACTTCCAATTTGTAAGATGGAATTCAAATGGCATCCACCTAATTGTTGAAGATGTGGGTTTTCCTACTATACAACGTCATCACTGAGTAATAGCATTAAGACATTGCTTTGATATGATTCCCACTGGTAAAACTGAGACATGGGGTTTTCTAAAATGCTTGACAGGGTTACTGTGAACCTAATTATAGCAGATAACAGCCCATTTTGCCATTCTGTGGGAGGGTACAGCATACCTTACAGGAATGGAGATGATCAAGTCTGACCTTTAATGGAGTAATGGTAAGATTTACAAGATTTATAAACATTGTCCACAATTGTGCATGGCTGGTATGTATTAAAAATAACAGACAAAGAGCCTTATACAATTCAAAAACATGGTCTGGTTCCTCAGAGAAGCTGCAAACCCTACTGTGTATCTGGGAGCATGCCAGCATGGATTAGGTATGCAAATCACCATTCAAATCAGGTTTCATCATAAACCTCTGAAATGCAGAATATATGACAGACAATATACATATTTTATGCAGTTAAAACTGCACAGATATGTTTATGGATAAAATGCCCATGTCCCCAATTCCCATGTAAATGTGATGAACTGCTCGGATTAACATAACAGAGCCCCCACCATCAGGTGCATTATAATTCAAAAGCCTAAACACATAGTTAAAAATAAAGGAATGCCCAGACATAACTGGTAACATCTGCACCGTGCACATGACAGTGAAACCTAACACCGATCTGCCAGCAAGACTGTCACTGCATCATCATCCCACCAAAGGCATATCAACAACAACAGAGTGCCTAATGCGAACAGTGCAGACATCATCAGTGCTACACAGGAATGGCCTGGGAGAATATAAAGTTTCTGAATCACCTCAGGCCACAAGTAAAGTGGTACGGTCCTACATCTTTTAACTGATGCACTGCTATAAATCCGTGTGCAGGCTGACAGTTCTCATATGTACCCCGCTGTCTGGCCAGTATGTAAGGTGCATCTGTCAGATTTATGTAATTCCAACAATGTGTATGGTATCATTTCAAAGTTCAAATAAAAGTTATACTTGGCTATTTTAGTTTATGGTTTTAAACAGTTTTATTACAGTTTTCTTGGTTTTCCTACCAGCTGTTTTATTTTATTTGAGTATGTAAGACATACCTGCCACAACGAAATTACAGATGTGCTGGAAAGGCAGCTGTTTCGCTAAACTGTATACAAAGTGCCATATAAACCTATGGAAGCTTTCATGTTAAAATGGACAGTTGTACTCTGTAGATACTGGCTCAGAGTAACATGAGCTTCCCCTGTACAGCAGAGGCCAGCAGAGCTTATGTGGACTTATGCCTTGGGAGGAGCTAGGACCAGAAATGACACAAAGACACAGGATAATACACAAACTACAATCCAGCAAGTAAACAAAAACTGTACAATCCCTACATTAAAGATGGTAATGGTACATTGAATGTCAGCCTGCAAATTCTGTGTAACTCTGCTTTTCCATTTTTTGAACTAAACTCTGTTCCTGATGAAAAGTAAAAAAAAAAACAGATATATTATCTTTTTACTTTTTCCTAAACATTTCTTTGGAACTACTTTAATCTGACATTCTACAGATTAGTAAGTTTCTGATATGTATTACACTGATGGCTCTCCACAACCACAAGAAAAGAATGCTCGATCCAAATCAGTCTCACTATGAAAAATTATGTTACACACTTACACAGAACAAGCACTATATTTCAAGCCATGACTAATAAACAAACAAACTTGGCTGAATACTAGTCAGGGACTCACAGAAAGTAAACTATTTATTGTAAAATAAAAATATAAAACATTGTATAAAATATGTATAAATGAGTTAAGTGCTTTGGGCCTTCAAATAAGGACTTTGTCTGAACTAAAAATGATGTTGCTCGCTCACATTTTAATACCACAGTAAATTAATTAGCTAACCAAAAATAGATGTAAATGGTAATGATTATTAAAAACATCCACTTAAAATCCCTATAATATGACATAACACTATAAATATTATTAGACTTCATTAAAACATTTCACAACTTGGCTCCCTGGGAGCAAACCTTAGAATATAAGGAATTGCTCTAGCAGGTATGCTTGAATGCAAACAAAAAAACGGGTTTGAATTATGCCATTTCTATTGCCAGTGGATGTTTTAAATAATCATTGCCATTTACATACATTTTTAGATGTAGTAAATGACAAGAAATGGTTTAAATACTATATATTATATTTTATATTCTACAACAAATACTGTTGTGTAATGTTTTAAAAAATACATTAAGTTGCATGGTTATTAATTGTTTTGCAATGATCGGTTAGGTAATTCATTTACTATCGTGTTTAAATGTGAGCAAGCAACATAATTTTTAGTTCTGATGAAATCCTTATTTGAAGGACGAAAGAGCTTAACTCATTTTATACATATTTTATACAATAAGATTTATATTTTTATTTTACAATAAATAATTTACTCTCCATGAGCTCCTGGCTAGTATTCAGCCAAGTTTGTTTATTTATTAGTTTTTTTTCTGGCAGATTCGTGGTGTGTTAGTTCAAGGCATGATCAGAAAATTTTGAAAATAACAGAAATGCATATTCTCTTATGTCTCTATAAACACCATTCTGACAATGTTGCCAAGAAAACAACTACATGATAAAATGCAGAATCAATTACTTGTAACAGGCAGCATCAGCTCTGTACATGTTCCTTGTCTGCTTTATAGGAGCAGCTTGCCTGTCAATGCCCTGTCTACCATGTTTTCATTTAGTTTAATGAATAACCACCCAAAATTACTACATAACGGCAACATAGTGCAACTACAGTTTATGGGATGGTGTACTATGTTTATGAATAAGAGTGTAAGAGAGTCAAATTTACTGGATGGCTGGGAAAGTTAGTCATGCAGAACTGGTTATTTTGGTGTACAGGATTTGCTTGGCTTCCCTTGTAATGAAACAATTTCCCTTATGGGAATGTATTAAGATAAGATGGATGGTTTCCATTATGATATGTAAGGTCCCTTGTTGTGACAATGTCTTAACTTTGCATGATCAAGCTTGACCTCTTAATACATCAGCTTAGGGAAGAGATCACTTCATTTCAGAGGGACTCCCCTGCACTGGTATCATATATTTATTTATATGTGATGGAAGACTTGACCTTCTCCTCCTTTAGTCACAAGTTCACAAAATGTTGCTGAATAAAAGTATTTGAATTAGGATTTTAAGGGTATAAGTGGTCATTGTAGAAATGAATGATGTAACCTACAATTGTACAGAGATAGAATGGAGTGTGAAAGGGGTCTTCCATCAAGGGATCAGGAGATAAGCCAAGACGGTGCTCTCTTACTTAATGTTTCTCTATGTCTTATGTTCTAACTATCAAATCATAGACTAGGTAAACACAGAAAAAAGTCCAAAACAAAGGGCATTATATCCAAGTACAACCATGCTGCAGGAAACAGAGGTGTGTGTGTGTGTGTGTGTGTGTGTGTGTGTGTGTGTGTGTGTGTGTGTGTGTGTGTGTGTGTGTGTGTGTGTGTGTGTGTGTGTGTGTGTCCACCTTAGCTGCCCCTAACCCTGATCATACATCTCACCTTAGAAAAACCTTTTCTCTAACACTAATATTATTTAGGCATGGTTAGTCTGAATAGTTTAGTAGTTAACTGAGGTGGTGGTGCTGCGGTAGCATTGTCACCTCACAGTAAGACGTTGTCCTGTTCGATTCTCAGCTAGAGTGTCTTCTGTGTGGAGACATGCATGAATGGGCGTACCTTCGTTGAAGGTTGTGCATCAGGGCCGGCAACTCTGCATGTAACAATCTACTGCCAATCATTAGCGGACCGGAGTTCCGCTGTGGTGACCCCTAACCGGGAAAAGCCGAAAGACACAACAAAAATGTCTGAATAGTTTAGTAAGGTTAAGGTTCATAGACTGGAAAAAGAATTTGTTTTCCTTTCCTGATTTGCTGGAGTTGGGGTATTTGTGTTATCAGTGAAATGAATGTTCTGCACATTATTTTCAATCTGTTGACCATTTAATATGTTGTACAGTCATGATACAATCATATATACCTTCTACTCAGGGACAAAGAAGACCTTGAACTTATCCCAGAACTCAAGGGCACAAGGTAGAGAAAATAATCCTTGGCAGTACAGGATGCAAGCCTGCACACACACACACACACACACACACACACACACACACACACACACACACACACACACACACACACACACACACACACACACACACACACACACAATTATTTAAACATTATTTTTATTATTTAAACATTATTTATGTGCAATATGTTATTGTTATCTTTTTATTATCTTATTTTTGATTTCTATTTCAGTATTTTTAAATTATTATTAATCTTCCTTCTGTAAACTATAATTTTTTCCTCTGTGTTGATCTGTATGACAATAAAGTTTACTTTGACTTTGACACACACACACACACACACACACACACACACACACACACACACACACACACACACACACACACACACACACACACAGACGCGCACACACACACACACACACACACACACACACACACACACACACACACACACACACACACACACACACACACACACACACACACACACACATGGTGGATTGCCAATTCATCCATGCCAGGTCCTTGGGATGTGGAAAAAAAGCAGAGCATCCATGATGACCCATGAGGACAAAACATTCTGACTGCATAAAAGGCACCTCAGGTGAACCTGCACTGGACAGGTATTTGCTGTGAGACAGCAATTTTATCTAATGCACCATTTTATAGGTTAATAGTTTCAAACGTAAGTACTAGGCTAGCCTAGCTAATTTCCTTATTTTGTGCTCAAATTAACCTATCCCATTTGGTTAGAGGTTGGCTTTCCCATCCCATTGTCAATAATTATATATCACCCCTAATGAGAATCGGATCATACCACAGATAATTTATAGGACCCATGCATGGGATGAAGCATTTAGGAGCAGGCTCAGTAGTACAATGGGCAGTCCTGAGGGTAAATTTTCTGCTTCCCCCCCATGGATCCAAGTTGTGCTTGAAAATGCGCAGGGATGAACTTTGTTTTACATGGATGGGGATTCTGTTCCAGAGTAGCAGTATCCTCTGCAAGATATACCTGTCTCTCCAAACAGTTCTACTGATGTTGCAGAAGAGGTTTAGATCCCTACACCAAGTATTTCTTATGCTACCTGACTTGCCGATGTGCAGTAAATCCATCAGTATTTGGTCAGAGAATGCTTTGTATGCCAGACACAGGTCACCTCTTAGTAGTCTGTAGGATAGCAAGAATAGTAACAGGGCTTTGAGATGGTCCAATTGTTTAGGCCTTTTAGTAAAGTATCTCTAGGGACATTCCAGTTGTTGCATTTGTCTGGACATATACATGCTAAAGGGGTCATTACATTCATCAGCTGGCCCAATGAGAATGAAGTTAAATGGGCCAATGACATCCTTACATCCAGACAGAATCCCTTTGATTACAAGCTGTGCAATATAAAAGGACATTCTTACAACAATGGATACATTTTGGTCAAAAGTTAAGTTGCTGTCTAGATAAGTTCCAAAATCCCGAAAAACTGAGTTAATTATTCAGGGCGTATTCCTAATGTTATAGATCGCTGGAATATATGACTTCCTAAAGGATACAATAATGCATCTTTTGGCATTTAGTTTCAGTCCATGACTTTGGCAGTTATTTATTTGGGACAAACCTTCCTGTAGGATAGTGGGGATTCAATGACTGCTCCTAGTTTGCAGTCATCTGCAAACTTAGTCAGCCAGAGCCCTTTGGTATTGACTTTTACTTCAGAAAAGTAGATACCAAACGAGAGATCTTGGCACAGAACCCTGGAGGACTCCACTGGTGACTGGTTTCTTTCTGGAGGTAACTTCCCCTGTTTTGATTTCCTGCAACCTTATCTGTGAGCCAGCTGGCAATATAGCAGATGACGTAGGGGTTTATTCCCAGTTTATTTATCTTTTCTACTACACCTGAGTGGGGAGCTGTGTCAAAAGCTTTGGCCAGGTCAAGGTATGTGGTATGTATTGTTTTGTCTTCATCTATTGCTTTGATGACCTTTTCAATAAAATCCACCAGGCTGGGTAAGCATTACCCACTCTTAACCAATCCAAACTGAGACAGGTCATAACACACAGATGTATAACAAATACTGTGGAAGATGAAAGCAGATGAGTCTATTGGCATTATAAAAAATGCAGTTTATTATATAGAAATGTAATTAAATGTAGACTGCTTCAAGCAAAATCAATGGCTCTTAGTTTAACCAAAAGTACAGCAAGGAGCCTTAACCCTGTCTTAGACTCGGCCTTATACTGCTAGGAAACGGTCTCTGTTGGTAGGGCTCTCTGAATTCCTCTGCCAGGTACAATTTCTATATTCTCCTTCCAGGTCTTAATTCACTGAGGTTGATCCTGTCTCCCAGAGCCACTGTTCTGGATGCCAATTCCCCTTCCAGAAAAGGGCAAACCCTCTTTGGTTGGGATTCTTTCAGATGTTTTTTTTCTGTTATTTTTACTAGCTCATTAAATAAACCTGTTCTCAATAATACAGCCAGCCAGGTATGTTTCTGTTCTTAAAGAAAGATGAAAAACTTAACAGAAACACTATTCATTTAAAGAACCATCACTCTTTTTGCCATGAACTTTGTATAACACTGCTGAAAACATTACTTATTTGCAATAATTTCTTTACAGCAATTTTTTTAGCATTATTTACATAATATTTTGTACATTTGGGTCATTTGTACTCTTCCAAATGGTGAGAATCACAACACTGTTATTACTAATCCCATCCCAGACTGAAACCGTCAGTTTCCAACATATTGGATGAGTTGTGTGCTAGATACAGGCCATTTGCACTGTGGTGGAATGAGCCAGGGCAATATTTTAACCTCAGAATGACTGTAGACCATTTAGTGCAGTGAAGGATCCTGCCTTCTCCATCTTTTCTTCTAGCTTCTCCAGCCCATGTACTAGGTTATTGCCATATTTTATAATACAGTTCTGTTTCTTAACAGTCACTGGAATTCCCATTTTATAAAACCTTATCTCTTGGGACTGAAACTATGGTGTTTTTGTACTCATTTTGTGACCCATCTTTTACAACTGCTTTAATCACCTTCCTATTTCTTGTATAGCTTTTCTTTAGGGCCCTTATATTCTATGAAGGTTTACACAGAACTTTTTTCTGGAAAAGTCTTACTGTGGTTTTGCTTCAGATTTGTTCTGCCAGGCCTCTGAAAACACTTTCTTGCTTCTCTAACAGAAACTTTCTTAGTTCTTGTTTCTGTAGCATGCAGAAAGAGAGGTCAGTCTAGTTTTTTTACCTGATTCACTAATCTCCACTACAAAGCTGGTTTCTGAGGTTTGTGCTTCTTTCCATGAGTTCAGAAAATGTGATACAGTTTATATGTTCTGCCCATCTACTACCATTTTGTCTAACTCCTTTATTTAATTTTGTTCACTTTTTCTATTATGTCAAATGGATCCTGACATTTACCCAAAAATGTGTTTCCTGCAGAGGGAACCAAACCTTTCACTTGGTCCCCAACATTAAAACTTCATTGGTTCTTGGATTTCTATTATACACCCTTTGTTGCTTACTTAACTTTAACTTGACATGACCCTGCCTCCACGAAAGTGAGGTCTTCTCTGGTCCTTCGCAAAGATGGCAATCATTTCTTTTTGCTGAAATCTTTCTGCTGCACAATTGGCTGAAACAGATGTCCTTTCTGAATTTAAGTTTCCAACTTCACCTAGTTTCTTGACTAGTAACACAAATTACTTCTACCACAGAGAGTGCTGTATGCATTCTGCATTTTATACTGCGAGGTACTGCTGTTCTCTGACCACTCACTGGTATACAGAGTTCCTGTATAATATTTACTAGCATAACTTCATGTTCTGTCCAAAGTGCTTTGTTTCTCTAGGTGTATGCCTTACTCATACTGTCAACATTTGTCAATAAATGTACTGCACTTTGTTGCTCAGGAAGACTGACTGTTGACTGTAAAATTCTCTTACCTTGCCCGTTAGAACTAGTTTTTATTACACCCACAATCAATTTGGTTTTTACTTACACACTTTAAAACATGTGGTTCTTACAACACTGCATCATAACAATTACCCTTGACACATTCTTGTTTGAGTCCACAAATGCTGTGCTGTATAACTAATGCACGTATACTGTTGAAAGTTTATATACTTTTCTTTCAATCTGTTTTTGCTGAATGCTTTCCTCTAGTTTAGGAATATTGTGGATGTCTATGATTTTCTTACTGCATTTCGTTGTCAATTACTATATTCAGTTTGATCCATTACAGAATACAGGGATATTATTCATTTTGGATTCCTCCGTCTTCTGATTGTCCATCTTGTCAATTTGATTCAAGCTTGCTGCGTTAATGAATGTATTACCCTGATGATATAAACCACCTGCCATTTCTGTTTTAAGGCCAAAACACGTAAGCCTGTTTAGAACTCTGCTGTGGTATCTTACTGCAGGCACCAAGTCACTTCGTTCCTCAAAATATATGTAAAAAAAAAAAAACAATGAAAATTTTGTTCAGTTTCTTCCCCTACAACTTCAACTATATTTTCCTTTGCTCAGAAAAAAATGTAATTTTTTCCAGTCTGCTTTTTTAAAGTGTAACTGTCTTATAAAAAGGTCAACCAACTTTGGAGTTTCTTCAAGGTCATCATGATGTAGGTATACAGCCATACCTCTCAACCTCTTAGTGCAGAAATCTGGACAGAGCCAAAAATAATGTGGGAAGAGGCCCAAAAATAGGGAGAGATTTTAAATATTCTTCTTACAGACTTAAAAAGTTGCTTGAATAATAAGTTTTGCATTAATTTTTTGAAGGATATGAAGCCTGAAACTCAAATGTTATCATTATTTAGTGACTGCAATCCTCAGTCATTTCCAAGAAAAAAATTCAAATTTTATGATGAATGGACCAAAAATATGAAGCAAAAATCTGGACATTCTGAGAAAATCTGGGCAGTTGAGAGGTACATATACAGCCACCTCAGCTACCAATACAAACACGGGGGGGGGGGGGTTAGTCTAACTTTTCTGCTATAAAAAACAACACATAGCAGTATTCTTTAGTGTCAGTTGCTGTTTCTACTTAAGAAAATTTTCTTGTTCCATTTCTTTATGGGTCGGATTCACAGAATATACTCCTTCTGCTTATACTTCCTGTATTCTGGGTTAATATGAATATCATTTTGCCTCTGTTCAACGCTATCTTGTCCCACAGTTGCACACACCTGCTCCCTTTTCTTGTCTTATCTATGATGCTGTCCCATTTCCTAAGGGTGGATGGACAACACCCGTTCACTGTCTTATTCTTCCCCCTGCTTTGCAACATTTTCAGATTGTAATAATACTTCTGCTCTCTGCTTTGTAATATTTTCAGATTATAATGACATTTCTACTCTCTGCTTTGCAATATTTTCAAGCAGAGGTATCTTAGTGTGTACATCTCTTCCTTTAAATGGGTCTGCTCTTTCAGGCTGCTCTGTCACCACAAGCTGCAATATTTTGGTATGCAAGTTCCACAGATTTTCAGGTTCGATTCTCTTGGGTTGTTCAGTTTTCCTCTCTTTGTGTCCCTAGCAAAATGTTTGTACACTGGGAGATTTCTAACAGTCTGTCATGATCTTTGTTGGATTCTTACACTCTAATAAATGTGTTTGGTTGTTGCTACCCCCTTTTTAAGTTAGGCAGAGACACAAGTATAGGTATTAAATTACTAGTTCCCCTCATAGAATGACAGTTGATCTATCAGAGTAACTAACTTTTTCCTTTAACACCATAACACTTTAAAATGGGGAGAATGATTCCCTGTTATCATGTCATGTGTTAAACTGAGAAGGACAAACACAGGACAAACTACCTTTTTACAAGTATCATGATGGGAAAAGCAGTAGTGGTAACAGTAACAGTATGCAGTTACAACCATCCTAGCAGATAATATATCACATTCCATCTGTATAATATCACTAAAAGCATGTTTTTCAGAGCTTCTAGTTTTCACATGTATAACAGCTTTATTATTATCATTAGTAGATAATCGAGCTAAAATATTTGTTTTTCCAATTTAACCAATTTCACCTACAGCTGTTTCATTTTGTTTCTTACCAACATTTGAAACAGGATTTATTACAAATCAGACTGACAGTTCTTTACTTCTAATACTTTCTTCTATAGAAACAAAACAGTTAGAGAATTTAGAGTCAGTTTGGCATGCCAACTTTCTTAAATCAGTGGGTGAAGATCTTTTAAATGCGTGAGTTTCTTCCATTTCTGTCATTTTATTTTGCTCATGTTGACCCTCAGAATCTAATCATAAAGCAATCATATGCTTTACATCAGACAATTCTGAACTTGCTGTTTTGCTATGAGAAAAGGTCCAGATATGAAACTCTTGCACTTGTGTTCCAAAGGTAATAACAGTTCTGTTCAGTAATGCCTTTTTGACTTTATCAAAGTCCTGGTAATCAGTATCCCTTTCATGCCCATGAAGGCTCTCAACGATTCTCCACTTAACTGGGCTGATATAATCCTAGTCCAGTCAGTTCAGCCTCATCTCTCCTGGTGGGAATACTGTTCTAATATAGTAAGATATACCTCAGAATCATCCTCACAGGTGACTTGCTTTAATGTTGGCACTGTCCTTAGTTTAGCCATTGACTTAGCTACTTTGACTATTCCTTCAGTTGCAGTTGCTATGGTCTGTAGTAACTGCTCTACTGTGGTCATCTTGGCATATGGATCCACATACAGCTGCACTCCAAAAAAAAAATCCCAACACTTAATAAGACTGTCTGTCTTTCTAATTTTCCTTTTGTGGAAATTACTCACATTTTGCTTGCGACAGGTCTAATCTCTTGATTTTGGTATGAACATGTTTCAAAATGCGTGCAGCAATCCATGAACACAAATGAGTAAAGCAGCTGAGGCCAACAATTTTATAAAAAAAAATGTCATTTATTATAAGCCAATGCAAGTTCGTACAAGCAAAAACAGAGTCTTGTAGTTAACTAAAAGAACAGCAAGTATCTCTAATCCAGTCTTACTCTCAGTCATATACTGCTGGGACAATCTCTTTTGATAGGTATCTCTGGAATCCTCTGTCAGGAATGACTAACCCTTTCTCATTCCATGTGTTCCCTCACTGTGGCTAATTCTCCATGCCAGAACTACTTCTCTGAATCCCATGTCCCATATCACAAGAGTCAACACTCTTAGGTTGGGCTTCTTTTAACCCACTTTTTATACTGCATTCACTAACTCATTATTAACTGCTCTCGATAATACAGACGGTTCAGTTCTGTTGGTAAAGAAACAAGTATAACTTAAAAGAAACACTAAGAAACCACTTTATTTACAAAGGACTCTACATAACAATGCTATAGACATTATTTATTGACAATGATATTTATTACTTTGATATAGGCACTATTCATTCAAATATTTATACATTTTAGGTCAATCACACTCTTGCAAACAGTGATAACCACTACACTGCAAAAGAAATATATAAATAGATGTATATCACTTAGTTTCAAGCACTCAAACTCTCATGAGTTTGAAAGCTTGAAATATCAGCTGAAGAGTTTGAAAATGAACAATTTGAGTGTTGCTGGTGTTTTGATGTGTGAGACTGCAGTAGGGTGGAGATTGGGGAATGTTCCCTTTTCCCACTGTAGTGCAATCTCAGAGTTGGTATATCGATTTACAAGGAGTTGTGGGGGATACAGCCCCCTTGCAAAAAAATTCTCTTTATTCATATCTTTGTAATTCAAGGTATTTTGCTTTTGAATCTTTTTCATTTGAACTGATTTTGTTCTTGTCTTACCATTCAAACTTTTTATAGTTTGAATGCTTGAGATCAACTCATATATATATATATATATATATATATATATATATATATATATATATATATAACTGCGGTGGTGGTGCTGCAGTAGCATTGTCACCTCACAGTAAGACGTTGTCCTGCTCGATTCTCAGCTAAAGCGTCTTCTGTGTGGAGACATGCATGAATGGGCATACCTTCGTTGAAGGTTGTGCATCAGGGCTGGCAACTCGGTATGTAAAAATCTACTGCCAATCATTAGCAGACCAAAGTTCCGCTGTGGTGACCCCTAACCAGGAAAAGCCGAAATATACAACAACAACAATAACAACATATATATATATATATATATATATATATATATATATATATATATATATATACATATATATAGCTATAGACAGATAGATAGTGTGTGTGTGTGTGTGTGTGTGTGTGTGTGTGTGTGTGTGTGTGTGTGTGTGTGTGTGTGTGTGTGTGTGTGTGTGTGTGTGTGTGTGTGTGTGTGTGTGTGTGTGTGTGTGTGCATGTGTGCATATATGTTTCACCCTCCTGCTGCACAACTTCACTAATGCCTGGTACCCTAACTCTAACCCTGCACCTTATCTTAGAAAAAAAACTTTCTATAACACTATCACTACATAAGACAGGCTCAGACAATGAAAGTGAACACAAGAAACTATGCCACCCCCACACATGTTTATTGATATACATATTACATTTAAAAAGTTGAAATGGCTATTAATGCAACAACTGGAAAGGCTGCAGAAATACCTCACTAAAAGAATCACAGGCCTAAAGCAGATGCCCTATGCTGACCATCTAAAAAAACTCCACCTGTACTCTGTCGTATATCGTCTACTCAAAGGCAATCTCTGTTTAACATACAAGGCCATGTCAAACCCAGAGCTGTTGGACATGCTACACTTAAAGAAATCCCAATCTCTCAGAGACACATGCTCCATGGATCAAAACCTTGTCATCACAATGAATAAAACATGCTGGAGGGATAGGTTCCTGACTCAGAGACTCCCAGACTCTGGAATAGATTGCCCATACATGTCAAGCAGAGTGCCTCTTTGGTCCTATTCAAAAGGAACCTTGATGACTGGATGGGAGATAGGAAACTCACCCCAGGGATCACGTCAGTCGCCCTGCTAGACAGGGGTCCAGGGAAGTAAATACTGTGGGAAGAAATAGCCAGGGAATTGTTATGGCTAGGCTTGTATAGGCCCTAGGGCCGATAGTCTAGCACCAACCTATGAACCTATAATTACTGCCAGGGCAGCACTACATATTGGCTTGCATACTTTTTGACTTCTCTTTAACAAATACAGCCTGCCTCTGGCCTCTGAACTATACTTTAGAGATATTGATAACTCATGACTGCAGCAGACAGTATTCATCTACTAGTGTGCACTGTCCTTTCAAAAAAAAAATAAAAAAAAGCCTTTAGTGAAAAGTCATTCACTCGGATCAGCCCTGTGTCTTGGAACACATTACTTAATTACACAAGATGACAAATAAGACACTTTCCATTAAGGAAAAAATGTTAAATTACTTAAAAAAGGAATACAATTGCAACTGTAATCATTTTCTATTTGGTAGACTGTGAAGACATTTCTAACACAGTAACTTTGACACAAGTGTACTTTCCTTAGAGACAAATGACTGTAGATCTATTATTTACTTCTTTCTGTTTTCTACTTGTTTTCTTCACTTTCTATTTCTATCAGTTGGGCAATACAACATTTCAATGTATAGAAAATATTAAATAATTTGTTAAATAATTATGTTTATTATATATGAAGCACAATATGTACTAGAATATTACTATGTAAAGAAACTTAAAACTATTTCTAAAATATTCCTTGTATTGAGTACGCATAATATCTCCTGGATATGCCTAAAGGCTTGGGTTGTGGTTGGAACTGGTCATGGATATAATACTGAAATAGATTTTACATTGTTTTTATCTCATTAGCAGTATAAACGGTCTGAAAGAAAATATTCAGTTGGCAAATAATACACAATCTGCCAATTCTACAAAGCAGGGTGACACAGGAAAAAAAACAAATAATATTTAAAAAATAAATACATTCAAATATCAGGCAACAGGTCATTGATTAAAAACCATACAATAAAACATCAGTATTAAAATAATCCCATGGTTTTAAATGGTCTGCAAGTTGTCAACAAGGGAAAATGCTGTGATTTCAAGGAACAGTGAAAAATAATTACTGGCAATCGGTCATAACACAGTAAGACAAGAGCTAATAACGCTATCTGCAAGTCATAACACACTATGACAAGAGCTGATAACGCTATCTGCAGGTCATAACACAGTATGACAAGAGTTGATAACGCTATCTGCAAGTCATAACACACTATGACAAGAGTTGGTAACTCTATCTGCAGGTCATAACACAGTATGACAAGAGCTGGTAACGCTATCTGCAGGTCATAACACAGTATGACAAGAGCTGGTAGCGCTATCTGCAGGTCATAACACAGTATGACAAGAGCTGGTAACGTTATCTGCAGGTCATAACACAGTATGACAAGAGCTGGTAACGTTATCTGCAGGTCATAACACACTATGACAAGAGGTGGTAAAGCTACCAAGATACTCAGCCTAGTGATGCTGGGGGTGAAGCCCTGCCTAAAGCCCAGGTGACTCCCAGTTCAAATAATGTCTTGGGAGTCTAACAGTGCAGGTGGAGAGGACAGCAGTGCTTATGTTGGGGTGAATAAAATGTGCAAATGGGGTGAATGAGTCATCAAGCCCTGGCGGAGACTGGAGCTGGGAATGACTACCAGGTTAGGAAACAGCAGGACAGTTGAAGAAATGTGTTCATCTTAAGAGCTAGGGGCAGTCACATCTTCAGAAGCCATACTTCACTGCTCAGCATACAAATATGTGTCAGTATACTGGAGGTAGGGTTGGGAGGGAAATAAAATCACTGTCAGCTGCAGTGAGATGGGTCTTAACCTGGCTCCTTCCTACTTGGAGGTGCATGGTGGACAGGGCCCTGTGAACCTACACTTGAAGAGCTGGAGGCCTCTGTGAGTGCAGGACTCTCCTGGAAGGATAGCTCTCTCATATGGGTCAAATCAAGGCACTGCCATAGTACAAGGTCCTCCAAGGATGGTACTTTCAGGGAACCTGATAATAGGGAAGCCTGAAATCCGCAACACCAATGGAGCAAAGTGTACCAATTTAAAAAAAAAGAAAGTTACAAAGGTGCATGAAACCTTGTACTGTTACTTACATGCTTTGCCCTTGCTATCCGTTCTCATTCTTACAGCTATATAATCTATAGTTTCTTTTTGCTATTTCTCTCTTGGGCATGTGTTACTCATACAGTGCTTTCCACCTCCACTGGTTTTGGTTCAATCACCTCCTTCTCTGCATCTCAGCACTGTAATCCTGACATCATGAATCTCCCTTCTAGACCATTTCTAGTCAGCTAGTCTTGCATTTCTTCATCATCTTCCAAAACTGTGAAAGTCCATTTTGGGTAAACTACCATAAGAGCTCAACTTCTGTGTTCCCTTCATTCTCCTTCTACATTACAACAATCAGGAACACATTTTACATAACTATAAGAACACATTAACCACACCTGATCAGAAATTTGTTTCAGGTTTTGTTGAGGCAGGCCTGATTTTTGCTTCATTTTGTTAAGTCACTGCAACAATACTTCAGTTGGTTGGGACGGGAGCTGTATACATGCATGTGGAGGAGGCTGTATACATGCATGTGGAGGAGGCTGTATACATGCATGTGGAGGAGGCTGTATACATGCATGTGGAGGAGGCTGTATACATGCATGTGGAGGAGGCTGTATACATGCATGTGGAGGAGGCTGTATACATGCATGTGGAGGAGGCTGTATACATGCATGTGGAGGAGGCTGTATACATGCATGTGGAGGAGGCTGTATACACGCATGTGGAGGAGGCTGTATACATGCATGTGGAGGAGGCTGTATACATGCATGTGGAGGAGGCTGTATACATGCATGTGGAGGAGGCTGTATACATGCATGTGGAGGAGGCTGTATACATGCATGTGGAGGAGGCTGTATACATGCATGTGGAGGAGGCTGTATACATGCATGTGGAGGAGGCTGTATACACGCATGTGGAGGAGGCTGTATACATGCATGTGGCTATAATTTGAATTTAGTGAGTTGCTGTTCTGAATAAACATATTCTTTGTTTAACTAATGGCAACAAGATACCCTTAATATATTTGGAATATGGAATGAAAACATTTATCTTTGCTTGATTACTTAATTAAAATGTTATTAATGAGGTAACCTTGCCATGTCCCGCATAGATGTCTTTGTCTAGGGAGACCAATGCATCAACACAGTATGTATATCAGCAGCAAATAAAATATATACAGTTACCAGGGATAAGGTATTACTGAAGGAAGCCAAAAAATTTTTTAAAAAAATGCATAAATGTTGTTTTTTTTATTAATTAAAAGGTATATTCCCTTTCATCTGTCTATTGGCCCCATCCTGTTTATTGAACAGGTCTGTGGGTCTGACCCAAAATGGTAAGAACTGCACTTTGTCAAACCATAGCAGCAAGTTCAGGAATGTAGCCTGCATGTGAGACCTGGGATGGAAAGTCAAGAAGAACAGCACTAAAGCCCACAAATAGATGTCTGCACTTAAACAGGATGCAGAGCACAAGCACTTGAATGCACAATGTTAAAGGCTCTGGGAAGTGGCTGTATTGGTATTTAAATAAGACTCTGTTTACAACCTCTACTCACCTTAAATATTCACAAAAGCATGGAAAAGACAGGAGAAGACCCTAGAAACTAAGCAACCTTAGATGGAATTAGTTGCCAGGGTGCCTGTCTAGATAATACTGCAGTGAGACTTCATTTGCTGTATCCAGATAATGAGAACCTTCTGCTTGCACTCAATTTATTTGTATTTCTGCCTCTAGAAAGGTAACCAGAACTATAAGTTTCCATTTTATTACAGTAAACAGTAAGCGAAAGCAAAATATTTTTGCAGTGTTTAATACAATTTCATTAAAAACAATTTTAAAAGGTGCTGGTTCAGACTTACCTTAGCTTCATACCCATTTACCATTTCTGTCTTTTCACTCCTCCATCCTAGAATCCCTGATTTATTTCTGGTACACCGAGAAAGTAAAAACATTAAATAAAAAAAAAAAATGACAGACTGTAAGAATCATAAGATCTTTCACAGTCATACTCAAATTAAATTTCTGTCCCCCATCCCCACCACAGACACACATTCTGCAGTCAGTATTTCAAGGATGCATTGTTTAATTAATGGTGAGGACCGAATAAGTTCCTAAAATAGGTAACAAGCAACAATAAACATTATTCCAAAATGTTATTAAAGAGCAATTATTTATTATTTTACTAGAATTTTAAAACAGATAAGCAATTAATGTTAAGCTCTATTACTTGCCATTCTGATAAAAAAAGTAACAAAACGAGACATAATCTGTAGCCAATGTATAATGTCTAAGATTACCACCTTTCCAGCTGTCCAGAGCCAAATGCTTTTAATGAAAGATAATGTTTAAAAGGACACTACACTTAATGATTTATTTTATTCTGCATAGTAGTGGGCTGGACCATCTGGTATTTTTTCAGCCGCACTCTAGTTACAATAATTAAAATCAGCAAAATAACACACAGACACTGTGCGGCCTTATACGGGATAGTCATTAACACTATGAATGTGTGTTTATCCTGCGATGGACTATCGTCTTTTTCAGTACTGGTTCCTTGCTTTATTGCTGTTGCTTGCAGGGATAGAATCCAACTCAGACAAACTTTGATTAAGATAAATTGGGTATCATAATAACTGAATGAACAATGATATGACAGTACAGTATATAAAAGACAAGTTAATATCAACAAACCAGTGTTCAATGGCTTCAACAACTTATATAAATCAGCTGGCTTCATGGCACAGTGGGCTAAAGCCTTGAGTACAACCTGGACGACAAAGGTTCAGTTAGCAGCCAGGGCAATGAAAGGGCTGCTTTGAAAGGAGAAGAATGTAGACGTTTACCCTACTCACCTGTTCCTGAAAGGGGGTGGGGGTGGGACTGAGGTACATATAGGGCATGCACCAAGTCAGTGTAACTCTAGTGGAGGCTAAGGCCTGCCAGGATGTTAGCTTACAAAGGAGGTAGGGCTATGGTCAGTGGCTACCTACATCATAAAAGCAGTTCAAGTCCTGCTATCCAGCAGCAAGCTTACTATTTTGTCACCTGTGTTTGACTGGGTAACAAAACATCCCAGAAGACAAGCAGAATATTGAGCAAATATTACAGTGCTGTGTTACACCTGAACTTGAGATGCCAGACATCTCTACTTTATTGATCACAGAGGCTATTAAAATAGCTGTACTTCATTGAGTGGCATGTTCTTATGCAGTATCAGAAGGCTTACGTTTCCTGGCAGAGAATGTTGAATGGACAGTGTGATGGTCAGTGAAGACTAGGGTTTAAGTTTTAGGTGGTGTACATTCATCTGGAGAGTTACTGGTGAATCATTCTAAAGTATAATGCTTCCCATTTAATGGGTTGGTGTTGTTGGTACACATGTAGTTTCATACAGTTAGCAGAAAAAAAGGTCAATGAAATTCCCTCATGTTGTCCGTCTCCTACAGCACACTGACAGCCAGTAATAAGATGCAATATATTCCTTTGTATAACAGTTAGGAAAAATGAGAACATAGTCTCCTAAAATGTCAAAATACATACCCCTGTTGTATTTCTGTAAAAGATACAGATGCTCAAATTATGACTACCATATGAATATCAAAATGAGTGATAACCATGCACATTACTAAATGATAAGACGTACCTCCCTGGACTACATGAAAATTGACATAGAGGAGCTCTCTGAGCATGTAGCCCAGGCCGGAATGACCCTGACCTTGAGTAGCATCTTACCCTCACCAAGAATGATGCACAATATGATGACAAGATGATCAATTTCAACAACTGGCTTAAGTATTGGTGTCATTCAAAGGGGATACAATGCCTGTCAACCTGGGATGACATGCTCGACAAGCCACGATGCTTCGCTAGGGACGGCTTGCACCTGTCACCCCTGGGCTTTTGGATATTGGCAAAGGCTCTTGCCACCCCCATAGTGCCTTTTTTAGGCAAGGCAAGGCTCAAAAGACAAACCCATCTCCATAGGTATCACAAGGGATAAGAAACTAAGAGTAACGCTACTAAATGCCAGAAGTCTAAACCTCAAGATGCACGCACTCAAAACTCTCCTTAGCATGGAGAACATCGATATCTGTGCAGTAACAGAAACCTGGTTTAAGGCTCCCGAGAGCACCCCAGCACTACCAGGTTATACCTCATACCATGTTTTTCGGCCCCAAAACTTGGACCAAACCACAAAAGGAGGGGGAGTATCAATATTCGTCAAAGATACCCACACCTCCAGGTTGGTGGCACAGCACAAAGCATCAGAGACTATCCATGCGCAACTAACAGTGGGTAAAACTGCCTTCCAGTTTATAGCCTGCTACAGACCACCCTCCCAAACCCAGGAACCCCACTCGGCCTTCCTGAGAACACTGGAAAATATGAAGTTCTCTCCAAACACCATTATATTGGGCGACTTCAACTACCCAGACATAGACTGGGAGCATTACTCTAGCTCCAACACCCAAGCCCAAAGGTTCCTAGAATTTATAAACTCAAATGCTATGGAACAGCTTGTTACCACTCCCACAAGAGGGGAAAACATACTGGACCTGATCATCACCAACATGGGGACCCTATGCTCCAGACCAGAAGTGTATCCCTCACTGGTAAGATCAGACCATAAATTAATCTCACTAGATATTCACATCCCAACCCCAGCCCCTGCCCAGAAAACCACAGTGAAAAACTTCTCTAAAGAAAATTTCACACTCCTCAAAACTGAGGTGGAATCCTTCAAAGCCCCTGGGCCTGTGGAAAATACGGCCCAGACCACAGAATCCTTTATAAACGCATTCTATGAACACCTTCAGGAATGCATGGATCATGCAATCCCAAACAAAACCAAGACCCAATCCTCCAAAGGCAGGCGTCCTGTCTTGTGGACCCCAGCCATAAAGAAACTATACAATAGAAGGAGGACGCTACTACATGATAGAGCAAAATCCCAAAAAGGGAAGGCATCTCTGATCAGTATTAGCAAAAAACTACGGGCACTCATAAAATCGTCTAAGGCCAGCTTCGAGAGAAAAATTGCACAGGACACTAAGGATAATCACAAGGCTTTCTTTAGTTATGTTAGAAACCTGGGTGGGAATTCCCAGATATGCTCAAAATTAGTCCAAAATGACAAAAAATACACCAAACCCACAGACATTGCCAACATCCTAGTTGACAGGTTCAGCGCAAACTTCTTCCCCCCTTCCCCACCAAAAGGGCAAATATCTATCCCAGCAGAGTGCTGCCCCCCTGACATCTCAGATGCTCAGGTAAGAGCCGCCCTCTCCAAAGCAAAAAACACAGCATCAATGGGACCAGGCGGTGTCCCGGGCTGCGTCCTACATGAACTCCAAGAAGAACTAAACCCAAACATAAAACTACTGTTCAATCTCAGCCTTACTACAGGATATGTACCCAAAGAGTGGCGTACAGCAACAGTGGTCCCTCTCCACAAAGGTGGTGCCTCAACGAATCCTGGAAACTATCGCCCCATAAGCCTGACTAGCTTGGTCTGCAAAGCTATGGAAAGGATCATCATGGACCTCATAAATAAAGATATTGGGGACCTACAGACACTGGATCCTACCCAGTTCAGCTTTGTTAAGGGCAGATCCTGCCTCTTAAACCTGGTCGATTTCTTTGAAACAGTCACCAAGGCCATTGGCGAGGGAAGGTGGTCCACACAGCCTACCTAGACCTCGCAAAAGCCTTCGATACAATACCCCACTTGGGCATTATAGATAAGCTCACCAGCTTAACTATAAACCCCTATGTCACTAGATGGGTTGCAAACTGGCTCAAGGACAGAACCCACATGGTTAGAATTGCTGGAGCCATGTCAGACTCCAAACCAGTTACAAGTGGCATCCCACAAGGCTCAGTCCTGGGACCTCTCTTGTTCTGTATATATTTCTCGGAGGTACAGGCCAACACGGAAGGACTGTGGCTGACCAAGTTCGCAGATGACTGCAAACTGGGCACCATAATCGACTCTCCAGCCAACACAAGCATCCTACAAAAGGGCCTCATAGAAACAGACAACTGGTGCCAGAGCCATGGCCTCAAGCTAAACACCAAAAAGTGTATAGTCATCCCCTTCGGCAAAAACAAAGTGCCCACAAACTACCACATAGATGGTAATCCATTAAGTATGGAAGAAGTAATTAGGGACCTGGGGACCCAAGTTGATAGCAATCTCTCATTCGACAACCATGTGGCCAAAGTGGTTAGAAAATCATTTTATATAGCCCACCTAATCATGAAGGGATTCACATCTAGATCAGGGGAGGTCATCGTGCCTCTTTACTCATCCCTCATCAGGCCCATAATTGAGTACAATGCCCCTTTTGGGATGTACCTTACCAGATACCTGCAGCAACTGGAAAGACCCAAAAAGTACCTCACCAAGAGGATCAAAGGGCTCAAACAGATGCCATATGCTGCCCGGTTAAAGAAACTCCAGCTCTACTCAGTGGCATACCGCCTGCTCAGAGGCGATCTGTGCCTGACGTATAAATCCATGTCCAACCCGGAATTAATGGACATGCTGCACCTCAGAAAATCCAAATCCCATCGAGCTACACGCTCGAGATACTTGTACCTCAGCACTGAAATAAATAGGACATGCTGGAGGGACAGATTCATAACCCAGAGGCTCCCTTCACTCTGGAATAAAATCCCAGTCCAGGTTAGGCAGAGTCCCTCATTGACTCTCTTTAACAGGAATCTTGATGAGTGGATGGGAGATCGTAGATTTACTCCGGGTATCACTTCTGTGTCACTGTTAGACAGATATACTAACCTCGAAAAAGGGCATAGCAAAATTCATTTTAAAATGGGTGGCGAAAGCCAGATACACTCTGGCTAGGCTTGTAAATGCCCTAGGGCAGATAGCCTAGTATGAACCTATGAACCTATGAACCTATAAAGGATTTCTGCAATTTATTTGCTTACTACACCACAAGCATGCTTGTGTGCTGGTAACATCTCAGCCATTCCTCAGTGGTATTATTTTTAGGATTTGCTGATGCCCATCTCACCATTTACCAGAAGAAAGAACAAAACTATGAACATTTCCAAATATGTAAGGAAGAAAATGTCTGCATTTATCATGGCTCTACAAAGATACTTCTTTACTAACATATGCCTTTATTCTGTTCTTTGTCTGTTGTCCTGACTGACAGCAGTCAGCATCCTCCATCCAGTCACAGACTATACTATTACATTCTTAGCCCTGGATTGCTATGGGTAAATAACTTCAAACATAGTCATTTTGGGGACGGATACTAGACAAGCTGATGGCCATTTGGTCAACAATCAGTTGATCTGCCCAGCACTTGCCTGTAGAGCTGGTGCATCTGTGTGGGTGAAAGAGATGTGAAGCATAATTTGCTCATCTCTCCTTATGCCTCCTTTTATATTCCACCCTAATTAGCTTAGAAGGTGGTCTGAGTCAAGAGTGAAGAGCTGTAGTCTAATTTGCAAATGACTGAACTAAAACTCTTACTCTGGGGTAAAAAGACATAAAAGAAAGCGACAGTATGCCCACAATCTTGCTCCTTGAACTTTTAATCTGAAAGAATGTTACTCTAAGTCAAGTAGCACAGACAAGAGGCAACTCCTTCTCCAACACACACACACACACACACACACACACACACACACACACACACACACGCACATGCACACGCACACGCACACACACATCCTGTTTGTCATTACAAAAAGATAAAATCAAAAGACCTGGCAGGCAAGGTTGGCTTTTCGTAGATTTCATAGGTTAAGATGAAAGCTCTTAGTCTCTTCCTAACTCACATGTAAGAGGGCACAGTGGGAGGCATGTACTGGGATGTTACCATAAGTTATTTGAACAATAACCCATGGCTGAGTGTGGGTAATGCTTTATTTACCCACAGTTGGCATGGTTCGGTCATGAGGGTGAAGTCTGAGTGGCCAAACAAAGCCAACCATGGGTAAATCAAGCATTAACCACACTCAGCCATGGCATATTGCTATTATACAACTGTGTTATTTTTTAATATATTTAGTGTTTGTTGGAGTTATTTGTTTTCTTTTGTGTTGATGTTGTGTTCATCTATTTTATTTTGAGATAAAAAATGATCTCGCTGATTTCATTCAAATTATGGTTTTATTTAATTATTGTATAATTTTTTCATTTAGAAATATTTAGTAAATGTAGATAGAAAAGAAGTTAAGACTGTACATTTTTTTATTCATATGTGTTGCCATTTTGTATTCTTTTGTTTTCTTGTGCTTCTATTTGTTTCATCCTATATGTTTTTGTCTTGGCTTGTTTTCTTCTTAGTGTAGTACCTGTAATGAAAAATTGGGATTATGTTAATTTACTTTTATGTGTATGTTACTAGTAGGTTTTGACATATACTTACTTGTTTTGCTGGTGTTACACAGTGTTAAAGTTTACTGTTCGTAGTTTATTATTTTTTTCTATGGCTGTTTCTTCAGTTTGAAACATGTCTTCATGTTTTTTTTTCCTAGTTATGCAGCTTAATATTTTTTTCTGTAGGAAGGTGTACTTTCTGTTTTGTCATTTGCAGCATGTTTGTTTTTTACATTCTAAATATTTTGTGTGAGTATCTGATATTATTTTCCTCCTGTTCTGAAGTCATTTATTGATGGCTGGTAGTAAGAGCTCACTTTTATGTCTTGTTATTCTCTGTCTAGCCTCCATTCCTACTTGTAACAGAAGAGTTACTGCAGTAGCTCGTAAGGAGTCGTTTGTGTATTATTTGGGTAGATTTGCTTCTTTGCATATCTCTGGCAGCAGAGTTGATAGGTAGTCAATTCCTATTGGTTGTGTTGTGTACCAAGATTGTATTTTATCAGGTATGTGTTGTGGATATTTCTTTGGGTGTAGAAATAATGCTGTTATATTCGGTGGTATTTTTTGAAGATATTTTTTAAAGCTTTGCAGAGGGCATAACATGTCTGTAGGGCTGGCAAACATGAATCCTCTAAGTAATTGTTTGATGTTGTCATAGTGGTCTGTATAATTTTTTGTGCGTTCATTGAAGTTTTTTTGTTATGCATTCTATGTTGTTGTTATGTCTTTTTAAAATAAAACTCTGTTGGGTGAAGTACCTCACACCTTCATTCCCTCATATTCCAAAAAATAGCTGAATATCAAACTAAAGTTTTTTTTTTTAGTTCAAGTGCTGTTTTGGAGAAGAGAGCTTTATTGTTTCTTAAATGTGTTATTTTTTTCAACTGTTAGTGGCTTATGATGTTGTTGTGGTCACCCTGTGGGAGGAATAAAGACACCTTGTTGAAGTTTCTAGTAGTTTATACAGTTAAGTTGGTAGACGGATGAACATTCTTGTTCAAGCAACTTCAACAAGGTGTCTTTACTCCTCTCACAGGGACAGTAACAGAGATACAGTCTCCTAGACCTGCTAGCTAAAGTGGTTTACCTGGACTAATCATTTGTACTCTGTTTCTTATTAGTCCTGTCACCCGCTGGGTCACAGGTGGGATAACAGACTTCACTCAAGCCCTCTCGATTACCTCTGTTTTCTGATCAAGAACAAAGTAGACATTCACAGCTGTAGGCAGTACAGAGGTATCAAACTCCCAAAGTAGGCAAGAAGAAATGAAGGTGATCAGCAAAGAGGTGGATGAACTGTGTGAGGGAGGACCTGTGACAGTCAGGCATGAGTGTCAAAGAAAGCAGGATAGTGGGTTTGAGTTAAGAGAGATGGTGACAGTTGACACACCCAGTTGGCACCCCGACACCATGATGATGATTGGTACCAAACAAAGCAGAAAAACTTCAAGAAACCACAAAAGATGGCAAACAAAAAGTATAAACCCGATTTATTCTTGTAAGCACTTTCATACAATCAAATAGTTGCACTTCATCAGGTCTAATGAAGTGCAACTATTTGATTGTACGAAAGCGCTTACAAGAATAAATCGGGTTTATACTTTTTGTTTGCCATCTTTTGTGGTACCATGATGATGATTATTACAAAATTTACTTTTATACTCTGCATCGAGGAAGTTTCAAACAATCATTAAGGTTGATGTTAAAATCATTCAGGATTTGTCAGAGACACTGGATTTAAAACAAAAGGCATATACCACACTTGTTTTCCCATATTCTTTATAGTCTTCAGTCATGATTCACATTTCTGCAGAAATTGTCATTTTTTTTTAAATTATATCCATATTGTCTTAACAAGCTGAACATTTTCTGATACAGACTTGTCAAAATCCTACTTCAAGAACAGATCCTCTGGCCACAATAACTAAATCAAATTGAAATGTACTCTGGTAGTGGGTAATGCCTCAGGCCTTGCACTGATGGCAAAATGAAGAAGACAAAACCACTACTGAGTCTGGGCAATGGAAAGGAATGCAGGCAGTTTTCTGCTGGCATTGCAACCAAAAAAGCCTTACATCTCTGTAGCATGACATACAATATCAAATGTGCCACAAAATGTGCAACTGAAGTTGTCAAAAAGGACTAGAGGATTTATTTTTAGGGCAATTTGCACTCATTGCCTGACGATCATCATTCTCCTCCTGGCCAGTGGTCCCATTCATTCCCCATTAAGTGGGTAAGAGTTGTCTTGAAGATGGTCATCATTAAGGCACCATCAGGAGTGGTTTAATTTTTTTTCTTAAGACCTATTCCCCTCCATCAAACCCACTCAGCAACAACCCATGGATTGAACATGCAATGAACATCAGCAATGCATTACCCCCTCACTCACGCAAGGGGCTGGACATCAATAAGATGCCCAGTCCATCCACAAGAGGCACCATGTGGTAGCTTCCCTTTTCTCCACCTGTGAAATCTAGCCCACACTCATGTGCCTCAGGGCATGTGCACCCTCTTCAGTCAGGATGGATATGATTATCCAGCTGTTCCTGTGCCATCAGGTACCTACGATGGTAGCAGAACAGGCTGTACTTAAATGCAGAAGCAGTTTCAAGGAAAAGCACAGCTTAACCTATGCATAGAAAGTGACTACCTCAGTTAAATTCTTGTTGCTAGATGACATCCAGAAAGACTTGTCAGCCTGCGTCTCTAGTGATACAATGTCTTACTGTCTACTTATTTTTGAAGATTTTTTTTTTCTTTTTTAGTATTCAACATTGTGTAATACATACAACTTGTGCTGAAAAAAACTGAAAAGATAATTAATGTTTGCCTCACCCACACTGGCTTAGTTTGTGCTTTGCAAGAATATTGGAAGGAGTAGGAGGGAGATAAACAGCACCTTGTTGGTTAAATTGTTTGTCATGTAGCATTCTTTCGGTACTGACTGAAGTAGAGCAAAAACTCATTTGTTGATCTTTTTCCTGTGAGAAGCTAAACAGAATATGGGATTGAGCACAGTTCTGAGTCTGGTCATGCTCTGTTATCCCATTACTGACATCAGTACTTTTTTAGAGGAGGTGAAAATAAACTTTGTACATTTCTGCACTGTTTTGTTTTCTTCATCTGCCATCATAAAGATAATTACCTTCACTCTGCAGCAGTATCTGTTTCTTCTGTTTTTTTTTTTTCCTTTCTGGAAATAATACACAGCAGTTCTGCAGTATTAAATAAGCTTTAAATATAACAGTTTATTGCAGACGGCTGTGATACAAGACAGGCACAGAGAACACAATCCTTAGTTCACTATGAAGAGCATTTGCATCAAAACTTGAATCACCTTCTTTTTGATCATTTGTACGCTGCCATTTTCACAGATATCTAACGCTTCTTCTTTACACACATTGACCACTTCTAATGAACCTGTTCTTGGTTTTATTTCTTGAAAAGCCATGGGTTTTAACTCACATTAAAGTATATAATACACTCAATAAACTGAACTGCTTGAGTGCGAACATAATGCTGCTTGAAGAAACAAATCTGAAACTGGCAGCGGAATCAAAGGTTACAGATGCATGGATTGTTTGGGAATTGGGTAACAGCTATCCGACAGGCAGATTTAGAGGGGGGGGGGTGCAAAAGCTTCCCCATCAGTGCTTATGTCAAGAAGCATTCAGCCAACAAATCATAAAATAGATTTTAATCAGGGCTTTCCAAATTATATTTTCAACTGTTAACTGCACTTGCAGGTAAGCTCTTTTTCACTATTGAGTTTTTTTTTTTTTTTTGTGAAAGCAGTCCATCTAAAGGTATAAAATGTTGCCATTAAGGCAATTAGCAGATAATTGAAGATTTTGTATTTTGCATCTCAGCAGAAAAAATTATGAAAAATAGTCTGAGCCTCTCATTTGTAAAACATGACAATCTCCCAGAGTGATTTTTGGTTCAGCTAGTAAAATATATAATAATTTGTTGTGACTCCCAGATGATATAGCCTAAATAACTGGACGCAAAAGAAAAATAAAAGTTACACATTAAATAAATAGTATGGTAATGATGTTACTGTAGTAATATTTATTGGGCTCTACATATATAATATATGAATTCAATAAATTCATAGTTTATGTAATATCAATCACATGATATTTTATTGGTTGTCAGTGTTACCCCTTATTTGTTGATATAAGCATTCTTTTATTTATTTATTTGTTTGTTTATTATCATGAAGATCTCTCTGAAGGAAGTAGCACATTTATATATACATGTCACATGTTGTGACTCTTTCAATTTAAAGTTGCAGTAAACAGAATTACCTTATATAAAAATGATCAGACTATAACGTGTCCCTCTAACTTGCATGAACTCTAGACTCAGAACTGTGACAAAAGAGCTCATGCATGATGCTTATACTCCCCATGCATAGCACGGTGGCAGAACTATATTAGGTTTTTGTTATGCATCAGACTGTTCATTGTAGACAAAGCCACTGACTTACATTTACTGAAATAATGAGACTTAATTTCACTTGCAGAAATCAATGTGTTATGTTGGCGATTGTTACTCTAGTTTCTAGTTAGGGCAGTTTATTCTGTTTGTAATTTTCATTATTTATATAAACACATCAAAAGTAGTTTTTTGTTGAATTTCCAAGATGGCTGCATACCGAGTAACAGCTTAATTTCAACTCTCTCAGTGTGAAAACAAAAAGCCAGTGAACTTGTCTTTTTGAGTAAATTTCAATAACTGGCTAGTAAGTGCACTGCCTGGATGCCAGCAAAAAAAGAAATTTAGAGAATCTGAATGAAAATCAATCACAAAAGTTGAGGAGAAAACACTGACTGGAAAGAATTCTGCAGATGGTCAGCAAAAAGCAGTATACGCTCCAGATCTGGTGCAAGACATGACTTCCAGTAACCTGGAGGAAAAAGAAAGTCAAATGTATTCAGAACTGATTAAAATAAATGAAAGACTAAAGGAATATATCAAATCAAATAACAAAAGACTGGAAAAATTGAAGAATCTTTAAACAGGTATTCAAATGAGGTGATAAAACTGCAAAAACAGAGGTCAAAATGAAGAAAAGGCTGGCTAAATATGAGACTGTTCAAGAAGAGATGCTTCAAAAAATAATAGCATTAGAGGACAGAGCACATAGGGAAAACATGAGATTTTCTGCTATAAGAAATAAGTTGGAAGGAACAGACTGTATTAATTTTATGAAAGCACAAATAAGCAACTGGACTAATAGTCCACAGCAGGAATTATTAATCATTCCAAACCTGCCATGAGAAAGCAACCTAGAATTTTAATAGTAAAGATGCAATCTTACTAACAGAAAGAGTTGATTTTGACAAAACTGTGGCAGAAGGACAAACTGCTAAAAGTGGCAGACAGTAGGCCGTTTGTGGAAAATGATTAATCACTGTACATCAGACAAAAGAGGAGTAAATTTATTCTACTAAATAAGGAATGTTGAGAAGCAGGCATAAGTTCAAACTGCTGTATCTAGCTATTTTCAGAATATTTTTTTTCTTGGAGGTCAAATAATTTTTTTGATGTCAGACTTGCTAAGGAGGAAATACAAACATCTGTACAACAAAAAAGTGAGCTATGAAACAGAATGAGATTCTGCTTCTTGTTCTTCTGTCAATAAAGCCTATACAGAGACTGTACCGGTGAAACCTTTTCCATTGTTTCAAAGAAAAATGCTTGGGTGACAGAAAAAGAGCACAAGAGTTGATTAGAACAGGAGTACATTAGAGTTAGAGACTGGATTTGGGAGATGGAGATCGAAAGGAAGAAAACCAGGAACTTGGAAATTGAAAAATACTTGTGGGATTGCAAAGCATTAATTATATTTGTGAAATATGATAGAACAAGAAAACCTGGACAAATTGGAGATTTTTAACTTTGTTAAACTTGTAGGGGACTCCAAAGCATAAGTCCTATTTCACCTATTTAATGTATGGAAGAACATTTATTAGAGGGGAAGAGGAAGGAAAGAGTTAACTGTAAGTACAACAGAATTTTGTTCTTAGTAGTATTTTTATAATGTATGACATAAACTGCATGCTATAAAGTAAAGATTTCTCTGTTATTTTTGAGTGTAATAGGGATACTAAAGTAAATAGGTGACCCTGTGTTTTCCTTGTTTCTTTTTCCTTGCTCAATTTTAAGAAATCTAGGTACTGAAATGTAAAAAGAGAAGAAAAGTCTGGGCAAAGAGCAAGACACAAGAAAAATTGATGTGATTTTTCTTACTCTTCCATGGGAGAATGATCTAGTAACAAGTTTTGAGGAGAAGCAAATAAATAAAAAAGAGCACTGAATATAATAAAAAGTTTTACTCTACAAATAAATGAGTGCTTGTAGAGGCAGCAGTGTATCCAGTTATCATTTCTCCAGGGAGTAAATCTGATAAGAAACAATAAAAACAGAATACTTCTTTATTTCAATTACTTTATTTCAATGACTATGAGATCATGTTTTCTGAAAGCTTTCAAGTGTTTTCCAGTCTGGGAAATGAATAAAGATAACACAAAAACAGACAGCACTTAGCAGAAGCACAGGCTGTGCCATGCATTCCTTCCTTATTGGTTAATCCAAGTCTGTGAAGTGTGGCTGTCAGTCTGGGACAACTGTTTCTATTAGGAGGGTTAAACTTCAATAGTTGAAGATATACATAGTTTTGTGTGTTAGTATTAAGTTAATAGATTTTAGGGGTGTTCTGAAGGTGTGTTTTTTTTTTGTTTGTTTATTTAAGGACTTCCACTACAACAAAAAGTTTTGTAAGATGTGACATAGGTTCAAATGGATATGACAAAAATCAACTGTATAAAATTTCAACCTGCCAAACATTAGTGCATGCATGTAATACAAAAGTTGAAAAAAGCTGCTACACATAACAGGTGGGAATAATAACTTCTTAACATAATGATAACCCTTTCTATATTATCTTTAAATGTAAATGGTCTCACAGATATATTAAAAAAAATAAAGAGTTGTGAACTATACTAAAAATGTAGACCGCAAACAGCTATGCTACAGGATACACATTTGGGAAGAAATGAGTAAGTGAATTTGATAAAGAAAGGTTTTCAGGATGGTTATTCAGTGGAATATCTGGGACAAAGGAAAAGGGAAGTACTTATATTAATTGCAAGAGGAGTTCCAATAGTGATAGAAGAGGGTAAAAAAGATAATAAAGGTAGATTATGGGCTACTGGCAAGGGAGGAGGATTACACTGACATGTATTTATACTCTGCCTAAAACTGCTATAATGGAGTTTAAGAATATTCTGAGAAATAATCAGTTTTCAGTAGGGAATATTGCTTATCTTGGAGACTGAAATTTAATTTGTAGCAGTGATGATGTATCGGAGGGGGGGGGGTCCAGAGGGGTATAACCAAAGAGAGTAGATTTTTGAAGAAATTTATGAAAATATTTGGCATGGAAGATGTGAATTCAGTGGTAGAACTATGGAGTGAATGTATGCATTATTCCCCAAGATACAAAAACTAGGCTAGGCTAGACAGATCTTATATTTCACAGGAACAAGTGCATTTCATTGAAAGTTTTGATATGCATCCAATAACTATTTCAGACTAGTGTGGTGTAAGAGAGAGTTTGAATATGTGGGCTTCCTGTAAATATGTGCCACATATGGCTTATTATTTATATCTTTCTCCAACAGAACATCCAAGTATGGTATGCTCTCTTCCACCACCTGTGATGTCTTATATAAAATCTTAGGGAGTCTTTAAAGGGTCCTTCCTTTACATATTTTTTCTCCCACTCCAACATTACTATATTTGCAAATAGTGACCCTATCGGTGAACCTATAGCTACTCCATTTTTTTTGCATATAAAAACCACCTTCAAAATAAATATAGTTTTTTTTTTAGTACAGTATTAATCAGTTGTTCATAAACATTGATGTTTCTCTGCTCTACACCTTTTCCTGTAAGAAAGTCACAAAACCAGGTAACCCCCAGTTCAAGGGGTATCACAGTATAGAGATCCTTCACATCCACTGTTATTAATATGTCGTTTTCATTAAAATCTATCTCCCCTATCCTTTTTAAAAAGTTCCACGAGTCTTGCAAATTTGTGTTTCATCTTCTAAAAAATGTTTAAGTTTAGAATCCAAAAACTTAGTACATCCCACTGTAATAGATACTCTATTATAAAAATATGTAAAGGAAGGACCCTTTAAAGACTCCCTAAGATTTTATGTAGGATTCCTGGATGACTTGTTCTTTATATAAAAGGATAATAAAGAAAATATTCCCGGTTTCATTTACTTTTTTGAATGGAACCACTGATTTTTTGAAAATTTACATGACAGAGGCCATACCATACTTGAATGTTCGGTTGGAGAAAGATATAAATAATAAGACATATGCGGCACATATTTACAGGAAGCACACATATTCAAACTAGCTTTTACACTACACTAGTTACCATCCCTTAACCGAGCAGTGGTTAAAGGCCAATTTGTAAGAGCAGCTGGGATGGTGACAAAGGAAGAACATTTTTTAGAAGAATGTGAAGTATTAAGAGGGATGTTTGAAAAAAGAGGTTACTCACAAAATTTGGTAGATAACTTATATAAAGAAGTAGTGAATAAAAGAAATAGGGGGCATTTTAAACCTATATTACATTCAACACTAATACAAGAGGAGGATGGATCGGTTATTGAAAGGAAAAGTGACAGTAACAAAGAAAACAGATTTAAACATGTATTTGTAACAACTTTTGCTATAGAGAGCTATTATATAGGAAGAATAATACAAAAAAAACGTGTCTATTATTATGGAAGAAGAAACTTGTAGGAATATTTTAGAGAAAAAAACAACCATAGTGTACCATAAGGGGGTAACCATGGAACAACTATTGGAGAGGCTTAGAGAAATAAAACAAACTATTAACATGATGAGAAAATGCGGGTGGTGTCCTTACTGTAAATATGTTCACGAAACCCAACAGATTAAGATAAGTGAGAGACATCCAGTACAAAGATGAGGGGTAGGTTTGATTGTTCTACAAACGGAGTCATATATGTAGATGTGAGTCAGGACTACCCCGTTTTTTATGTTGGAAAAACCGAGCATACCCTAAAAGACAGACTACATGAACACACATATGACATTAGGAAAGAAAGGACAACTAATGCATTGTATAAACATATTCAAGGGCACCTGGACCACAAATTTAAATTTGTGGTTTTACAGCAGGTTAACCAACAAAAAAGAGGTGGGACCTTGAAGTCTTAGATTGGAAAAAACAGAACTCTAATGGCAATTGTCCTTGAATGCTGGTAGCTGGCCTGGTTTAAATGACCTCTGTTCAATAATGTGTGTGTTAAGACTAAAAGCCTTGGAAAGGTAGAAGGAGTATTAGAATATATAAGAAAAAACACACACAAAAAATGACAATAATAAGAAAATAAAAAATAACACAGATTTGAACATTTAAGAGAATGGAAACTTTAAGGAAAATGACAATCTTAAATTATTTTACATAACATAATTTAGCACCTCATAGAGTATGTGCAAATATATATATATATATATATATATATATATACATATATATATATATATATATATATATATATATATATATATATATATATATATATATATTTTTTTTTTTTTTTAGACTATATAGTTTGTATATGGATGATACTAAGGTGGTTTTATTAAAAGTTTCTTGTTTCTTACAAGAATTGGTTAGGGTGGAAAGAAAGGGATATGTAGTATGTGTTTTATCCCTTTAAATGGGGCTGCCATTTCTATCACATGACTAATTAGGACTCGAGATAAAAACAGGGAAGCAAACTGGTTTAAACTATCTTTGAAAAAGTATCTGAAGCAGAGAGATGAAAGCGCTAGGATTTAAACTTGTTTTGGTTACCGATGCTTTGTTTTTACAAGAATTGCTCTGGACTTTGAACTTAAACACCACTGCAGCTTACTAACACTTGCTTTTAAAAGAATTGCTCTGGTTGTTTTTTTTAAAAAAAACAGTAATACTGACTATTCTGGATTACTAGTGGTTTTGTGTTTACAAGAACTCTCTTGGACTTAAAAACAACATTACTGATCAATGGAGATTTGTTTTATGGTATGTTTTATTTGTTATCAGAATGAATTGGTGAAGAGAACATAGCAAAGCTTGGGGCACGCTGTTTTTGTTTTCATACTTGGTTTGTGTTTGCAATGACTAAAGAGATGATTTTTTGAGCTATAATACAGAATTGGAATTACCCAGACATAGTAAGAACTTGCCGAGTCTAATTATGGTGGCTGCTAAAAAGCAATTACTAGAAGAAAATGGAAATCAAAGTCTAAACCAACTATATTCGAAGTAGTGAATCTAGTAACAGAAATAAAACAACTGGAAACGGGATTTTTAGAAAAGGGTAGGAGCAAATTACACAGAAAAAAATGGGAATTGTGGGAACAATAACCGCAGAATAACATTTTGGGGGAGGAATGGGTCTAAAAGAAGGCAGGGTTTGAATGAGCTATGTATTGTTTGACTAGCAATGACTGGATGGATAATAAATCCAGGAAAATGGAAATGATAGCAGTATTAAAAAACTACTAAGCAACAACAAAAATACTGCTTGCAGTCAACCACTCAGACTTTAAAATTGTAATATTTTATTAAAAAAAAAAAAACACAGAATTAAGAGCTTTCATCCTGTTGACATTAGGACCTCTTCAGAATTCACCAATTCTAACAAATCATGCCCTTTTTTTATCATACAAAAAAAATTCAATTAACACAATTAACTGACGTTATAAAATACTCTTAAAGATACAGAGCCTAAATCGGTACATTCCATATGAAAAGTGTAATGAGAATTGTGAGAATGTTTTTATTTAAAAAACACTAATTCTTATATAAAACTGGATCTATCAATTAACAATGGCTGAATCAAAATGTTCTCATTTATACCTGGGGTGTGAGAAGCATGTACCCTCAGCTGCCATTTTACTTCTGCTACTTCTAATTTAGACCTCAAGTCCCCACCCCTAGAGTTCCCTCTAACTCTCTCTAATACACCAAAACTGAATTTAGTAAAATGATGGCAAGATGAGTGTTTGTATAATGCATTATTTAAATTTGTCTTGCTTATCTGATAAATATGTTCATATAATCTGTTTTCCCCACATAAAATGCAGGGTACCCCGAACATATAGCAAGGTAGACCACTCTTTTAGAGTCACAATTACCTTTCTCTAATATTATAGTCGATTTTAAACTGTTCTCTAAAATCATTTTATCCTTCAACAAAATATAAGAACATTGCCCACATCTGCCACACCGTGTGGTACCATTCTTCAAAGAACTCTTTAACCCAGCCATTTGCGTTCCTTTTTCAAAACCTTGTTTTAAATTACGGCCTGTTTTATAAACAAACTTGAGGTTACCTCCTAATATTTCAGGGTTCACTTTCTGTATGTTCCAATTTTTTAAAATTATATTCTTAATTTCCTGGGATTGTGGACCATACTCTAAGACAAAAGCCTTCCCAAAGTCATCTGTAACTTGCTCATTAGTGTGGTTTAACCCTATCCCCAAAAGGGGTTTGCATTTTTTACCCCACTCACACTGCACATATGTGTTTGTGTCTTATACCAGTTGTGGTGGGTAACCATGAGCTAAGAACATATCTGTTACTAAGCTTAATTCTGACACAACATCACAGTAACTAGATGTTATTCTGGCAGGTCTAATAAACTGCCATTTTATAATGCTCTTTTTTTTTACTTAATGGATGACGGCTAGAGAATTCTAAGTAAAAATGACTAAAAATGGACTTTCTATATATTCTTGATTTAAAGCCTTTATCTGTATGCTGAATCAGTGTATCAAGATAATCAACTTCTCTAGTGTCGAAGTTGTGGGTGAATCTTAAAAAAGAAGATGTGTTATTAATGCATTCCAAGAATTTATCAGCAGCCATAAAAAATAAATGTGTCATTGAGGTATCCGATATATAGCTGAATAAATTTGTTATACTCTCACTCATAAACAAAATTAGATTCCCATTCAAAGACAAATAGATTAGCATAAATGGGGGCACAACAGGCCCCCATAGCAACCCCCCTTAATTTGCTTAAAATACTCATCTTCAAAGCAAATGTAATTATATTCTAAAACCATCACCATTAAATCATATATTAAGTTAAAAATTTTCCAAAACCTCCTCTTTAGGAATTGAAGTAAACATATCTATTACTTCTATAGTCAAAAAAAAACATTTCTTTAGATGAACATTCTTCTTTAAGCCTTCCCAAAAAATCCCATGAGTCAATTAAAAGATGGTCAACCTTATAATAAAAAGGTTTAAGCCATCTATCAATAAGCATTCATATGGGGTAAGTTTTAGACCCCCTACTAGAAACTACTGGCCTAAATGCTGGCTTTTGCAGATTCTTGTGGATCTTCAGGATGGCAAATATTGTAGCTACCACAGGGTTTTTAACAATTATATGTGTCTAAAGAGATTCTCTGTTCTAATAGGAATGCCTCTAAAAATGAATATATCCTCTGGTAACTTATACTGATTAAATTTTTAGACTCTGGTGTCTAGGTTTCAACATCTCCTAAAGGCTCATAAATAGTTCTAGAATTATCCAGCACACTAAATAAAACTATCCCCCACCCTTATCGGGATTCATAATATGTGTAGTTTCATCCTTTCTTAATTTTTCAAATAATTCTTTCTCCCTTTTGTTCAAGTTGTTATATTTCAAACTTTTGTGACTATACTTCACATGTAAACTATAAATATCTTCAATTATAGCCTTTTCCAACACATTAAGGGTGGGGTGCAGTGGAGGATTGAACACACTTTTCTTTCTAATGTCAGTACCTACACTTCTTACTGAGTTGTTGTCTTTAAAATTAAAGGCCAAGTTAAGCTTTCTCAAAAATAATTTTGTTTCAATTAGTGTGGCTACAAGATCGAACTTTTTGGAAGGAACGAACTTTAAGCCTTTTAAAAACAAAGTGAAATATTCTTCAGTAATAGTATGGTTGGTATAATTGTAAATATTAAAACCATTATGAGTATTAATGACTGTATCATTGGCCCATTCTACCGGGGGTACTGTGTTTTTCTCTCCCCTTGTCTGTTTGAGGGTGGGTAATGGTGTTTTAACTGTCCTGAATCTATATGTCTTTGATTCCCCTTCATTGTTCTCTGTGTGAGACGAGTGTGAAAATTTTGTGTCTTTCTACCATTTTGCTTATTATAATTGTGTGACACATCCTGGCTACCTTCAGAAACAATCATTTTAACTGTCTGGCCCTTAACTATGTAAGCCTTTTTATCTACATATTGCCTTGTGTCCCTTTTAAGTTTCTTGGTTTTCTTTTCAAAGATCTTAACACATTTCTTTTCTAATTTGAACAACTATTTGTTACAAAAATTCTCCCACTGCTGAAATATCAAATCATTCTAATATCAAGATTACATTTTTCAACTTCTTTTAATAACAGGCATAGTTTCTCATCATTGTACTTAATGACTTTATTCATTAACTCAAAACCATGCCTGTCAAACAACTCTGAAATCAGCATACATTTCATTACTATATTCAAACCCAAATAGGAATTTATAAATTCTTAGTCCTTGTGGGACTATTTTTACTTCCAAACATCTTGACAAATAACTATTGTCCATTTGTATTTGTTTAATTTTGAAAACCTTCTTTTCCAATAACATGTAATATTTCTTACAGAGTTCACATCAATTCCCACAAATTCAGCATCTGAATTATTAAAGTTGAAATTCCGGTCTGGCAATTGCTCCAAGTTAATTCTCTTTGCCCTAGTTCTTTCTGGGCCATTACTTTGAGTATTACAGTCTACATTAAAATTGTCACAAGTGCTAAAACTGTTTTGACAGGAGGACTGAATACACTTTTCTTTTTATCTGCATATTGCCTTGTGTCCCTTCTTTTAAGCAACCAATCATGGCAAAGAAATTTGTTGTTCATGTTTTTACTACATATAGTGCTCAGAATGGGATTTATTTTGTTAACTGCACCTCCTGTGAGTGCTTTTACATAGGTAAAACTAATAAGAAATTAAAAAAAAGGATAGGGTCGCATCTTTTGGAAATTCGAAAAAAAGTCGAGATGAATACCCTGAGCAAACACGTTTTAACTGTGGGCCCTCATCCTAAGTTTAAGTTTAGGGTTAGAAAATTACTGGATTAATTATTTCAGGGCTGATAAAATGCCAGGATTGAATACTACCAATAGTATTAAGCCCATATTTTAAAATATACATCAATATGTATTTAAGTAGTATTTGTTTTTGTTTTTACTGTAATATTTAGTATAATAATAGTACAGTTATTAGTAATACTTATAATATGTAATCTATTCTTTATTTATATTTGGATTTTATTATAAGTTTATTTTTATTTGGTCCTTGGCTTGTTTATATGTGTGTGTATGTTCTTTTTACTGTGCTGTTTTATTTTAACTGCATTCAGCTATTTAATAACCCATGTGATTTTAAGAATATGAATGACTGGCTGGTGTAAAATTTAAACACTGTGAAGATAATGAAATGTATAATTGCACTGAGAAAGAGTTTTGTAACTCGAAAGCTTTGCCGTGTTTTATTATTTTACTCATTAAAATAGTGCTTGGCATTGAACTCCTGTCATTTTTTTCTAGGAACATTGACTTACTGAGGCCAGAATACCTACATGTCTGACCTTATGCCCACAACATAAACCTTTTTCAGAAATAGGTCTACACATTTAGAAATTGCTACGGCTATAAGGAACCACATCTAAAAATGATTAATACATTTGCAGAGACAGCAAAGAGCTTTAGCTAGCTATTCTTGCATTTGATGCTATCCCCCAATCCTTTAAGACGAAGAGCAAAAAAGCTCCTCTTTCTCCTTCTATTTTTTTTAAATATAGCACATTGCATGCTTCATTTTTCAGTGGTGGTATGCACCAAAGACCAATTCCCTAACACTTTTCATCCATGATGTCTGTCCCCCTTCATCCCACCCTAGCTATGTCTGTATTTTCTAAATGTGAGGTGGACTGGGGCAGCAATATGAGGCTGTGAGTATAAACATTAATTTTCTGACTTAATTCCTGTTTGTACCAAGCAGTCTTTAAAGATCAATACTGTATTATAATCAACTGGCCACCAGAAAAATTAGGAGCATGCAGTAGCTAATACAATCTAATTATTTTTCAGTAGGAAAATGATGGCAACACTACAAAAGAAATAACTGGGTACAAGGTTAAATGTGCTAGAAGTAACAAATAACTAATCAGTTTTAGAGTAAGTGAGCAGTAGAATAAAAATGCATCTTATGTTTATATAAATAAATATGAACTGCTTATATTGAATGGGAGTACATTGTCTATCTTGGATTGGTGGAGGGAGAGTAGGAAAGAGAGACCCTGTTGCTAATGTACTGCTGATCGTAGGAAGGAATTATTTTCTTGGCCCTCATGAGAAGGCATACAGCAAACTACAGCAGATAGTGTGTGATATATGACTGATGTCCCTTCTGTGTAATTAATTAGAACTACCATATTGTTTTTATAAGTAAGGTGCAAAACACAATATACAACTTTATTTTCTTATCACATTTTAGTGCAATTTAGATTCATATGATGGGATCACTTTATTTAGCACAGTATTGTATTCAAGTTAAGATACTTAACTCTGTTTGTTTTTTCATTTTGGGTACATAATATGTCTACATACAACTACTTTACACACCAGATTTTGAGGTTCACCATGGGTTGAAGTTCAGCATGGGTTGAATAAGTGCACATTTAACTGCCTGTGGCTTGCATGTTTGCAGAGTCACACTGGGAAGTTCAAGTGGCTGTGATCCAAACTTGGGAAACCTAGAGTAAAGTACCACCCATGTACTAAAACCCACAGATATTGGTATCAGACTCGAATGAAACAAAGATAAAGGGGGTGTGACAGTTTGCAAGAAGGCAGCTTTTGTTCGGTGTTTATAGAAGAATTTAAATGGTAACAGTAC
This sequence comes from Protopterus annectens, assembly GCF_019279795.1. NCBI lineage: Eukaryota > Metazoa > Chordata > Ceratodontiformes > Protopteridae > Protopterus > Protopterus annectens. The sequence continues at coordinate 761,333,386 of NC_056747.1, read as the reverse complement.
AACAACAGAGGCAGTGCATATGTTGCGCACTAGCAATATTCTGCATTGATGGCCTGCTGTTCATAAATTGTCCGGTCACTGTTATCTTCCCCTTTTATGTAAGTGCTGGGTCAAGTCCATCTGTTCAGGCAGTAGTCTCCAGACTGAAATACAAATGAATGGAATCCCGAGTTAAATTCACCTCTCCAGGTTTGGAGAAGGGAAGAATGGCAGTAGTGTGTGCATCAGGTGTTGGTGGCACTTGACTGCTAAACATATGTGGTTATATCTACAGGTGACCAAAGTGAAATTGCCCAAGCACCAGATGCTTGAAGCGCTAAACAGTGACAAACACAAAGCAATGGACTGGCTGTTTTCAATAGAAAATCACAACCAGTGTGATTTCCATATATGTGCTGGTGGTGAGTCCCTTCTTTTGGGATATATATATATATATATATATATATATATATATATATATATACGTGTGTGTGTGTGTGTGTGTGTGTGTGTGTGTATATATATATATATATATATATATATATATATATATATATATGGTCTATATTAGATTGTCGAAATGGCATTACAGCAAATGCCGTTTTGATGACAGATAAACAGAGAAATCTGAAAACAGAGAATGCTCTGGTCAGCGATTTTCTTCCTAGGGAAAAAATCATTTGGCCTAAGTCATGGCATTACCCTTTACCCCACTGTAGTGTGATCTCAAAGTTGGTATATTTAGTTATGGGGGGGTGTGGGGGCAAAACCCCCTACTTTGTAATGTTTTAACTAGTGCGTTGTGTATTGTTGGTCAACCAATTTTTTCCCTAGGAAAAAGTCGGTCACGTGGGGTTTCGCTGTTTTTAGATTTCTCTGTTTATGTGTCATCGACAATCTAATATATATATATATATATATATATATATATATATATATATATATATATATATGTGTGTGTGTGTGTGTGTGTGTGTGTGTGTGTGTGTATATATATACACATACACACACATATACTTACATACACACAAGTTTGAGGAATATGGGGTCCCCCCCTCCCTGCACAAACACTTGCAGTTAACTTTTTTATCCTTCTGTACTTTAGACACTAGTTTCTGGCACTTCTGATGCTCAGAGTTTTGCCATTTAGCATTTCATAATAGAACCAAAAGTATGAGCACTCATTAAACATCACATTGTGTTGGTACAGATGTGTCATTATTTGGTGCTTTGATTATCAAAAATACAGCTCATGATGCAACCAGTATTTCTTAGCACAATTCTAGAGCTTTTTATAGATAGAATGACGAACAGTGGGAAAAACCCATGAGAGTCAGGAAAGTGCTACCGGACATTATTCCATGAATATATTTAGTTTGATGATCAGGACTTAAAGGCTCTTCGAATTCACTTTATTTTATATCTAGACCTGGTACTCAAAGTAAAATGGGTGGAGATGAAAGCAATATTGGATTTAAACCATGACTCAGTTTTTTTTAAGAATATGGTTGGCCATAACCTCTCAACTTTTGGGTTTCAGAGACTTCCATTTATTTGACGAAGAAACAGTCTCTGAGAAGCTGTGACAGGGAACATAATAGGGAGGGACCCCTCTATTTATTTATGGAAACTAAAATGTTCAAGTGCAGGTATTATTAAAAAACAAAACCTCGATAAAGTATTAGACTAAGCATTGAAACTAACATTTCCTTTTAGGGACAAAGTACCCCCAATGTAGGGGTATTTGACCACTGTTGAGGCACTACTGAAAAAAAAAAAATAACTCTTGTGTTAGTGTGCTGCAAGAGTAAGAAGCAATGCCAATTTGTAGTGACCTCTTTTGAGTAAATCATCCCTTAAAGAACAAAAAAGTAGTTTGAATATTTTTCAACCAATTAGTATAACTCCTGTGTAACAGAGCTCAGTACAAAGGTTAATAATTCCTCCACAAATGTTATAAGTGAGCAGGAAACAGTTGAAAGTGGCATCAGTGAACATATCACAGAAGCTGTGGGCACTGTGAAGAGAAGAAGTCAAAACTAATTGTCATCTGGAATAAACAATTCTCCAAAAGCCACAAACAGCTTCAGCAGTTAGTAACAGGAAAATTATCTCCATTTTCACTGGCATGTACAAGACAGATAAATCTACAACTGAAATGTAACAAACAAGTAACTATAAACAATGAAACTTGTACTTTTGAGACCAGCTAAATCTACTGGGCTGAAGTAGACAGAGGCAAGAGTTGCTGGATAGGTGGTTGAAAGATAATATCAGTGTACTGAATACAGATTTCTCACCTTTTTATAAATGATTTTATTAATGAATGAAAAGAAAATGAGTCAAACAGCCACAGTACGATGAATTTGTGCATATATTCCTGCAATTGCAGCTCAAAGTCTACAACCATCCAATTTCTATTGAGTTTATTCAGATCAAATTCAAGACTACAAATAGTGCATGTACACACGCACGCACGCACACACACACACACACACACACACACACACACACACACACACACACACACACACACACACACACACACACACACACACACACACACACACACACACACACACACACACACACACACACAAAGCAGCTGCTGAAGACAATGACGAATGCCGTAATTACGATTGGCAAGACACATAAAGGAATCCAGCAAGGGAACATAACAGGCATACACCTGCTAGTTTTGCTAGCTGAAATAGCACAAATCATAAGCTGTCATTGAGCGTGCAATTATTCCCACTGTGTTGTAAATGTAGAGTTAACTTATAGGTTGGAATCCGTCCCAGATGTGGGAGGTTGCAGGGGGCATGCCTTTCTACACAAAAAAAAACTTTTATGTGAAATGACGAAAGTGGGTTTTCACTGATTATGTTTCTCATATTTGGCACTTGTAGAACTTGCTCTTAATTATTTATTTAAAGTGAATCTGTCAGCACTGCACATGGCAGTGTATGAAAGAATCTCCATATCAGAGGAAAACAGAATTCATAAATAGCAAAGGTATACAGGACAAGCAGAACAATGCTGCCACACAAAATACTGAGCTATTCTGTGGAACAACTATGCAGATGAGGTCACACAACAGTAAAATCTGTGGGGACTTGATTCATAAAACAACTAACTGGATATAAGCTTTCAATGTATATGTTAAAATAATCAGCAATCCATTAATACTATCCCAGCCACAAAATACTCATTTTAATGAATCTTCTCACACTCATAAATATTAAAAATATGTAGACTTTATGCAGGGTGCACAGTATGCCGTGCTGTGTTTTCTGTTGCTTTTACGAAAGGTTGGCAACATCTGATTAAGCATTCTGTGCATTGTAGGAACATACAGCATAGCAAAAGCTATACATTTCCTAGTAAGCGCTCTGTGCATGTAGGAATGCACAACAGAGGGGGCATGCTCCGGAAGCTGTATATTTCCCAGTAACCACTCTGTGTACTGTAGGCATGTATGACATATTGAGCATGCTCAGGAAGCTGTATATTTCCTAGTAATCACTCTGTGTACTGTAGGTTCATAGGTTTATAGATTAGTACTAGGCTAACTGCTCTTGTGGGCCATTTTAAGCCTAACCAGTTACTCCAGGTGAGAACCAAACCCTGTAACTTGTGTCTGTAAGGTAAAAACCTTAGCCATTATGCCAACCTCCCATTAACAAAGGTTGCACACCCTGTACTAGAACCCAGGACCATCTCTACTCCAGCCCTACAGTTAGACCTGCTGCCACAGGATGTACGAATGGATGACACATTGAGCATGCTCTAGAAGTTGTACATGTCCTTATGGCACCCAAAAGTCATGTTCTATCATTACAAGGATTCTATTAATGTGTCATGCTAATGATTGTCTCATATACAGGCAGCATCTGCCTTGTATCTCATATAGATGGCAAGTTAGGTCTACAAATCCCCCTAGCTGATAGCAAAGAAAGGAAAAAAACTAAGTTGAGTACGTTAGTTTTAGGTGCATTTGTTATTAAGGACTGAAAAACATTTTATCAAGTATACTTACTATTCAAGTACAACTATGTTTAGAGGTAAATATTCATTAAGATCAGGTGAGTTGTAATAATGAGAGGAGGCCCTCATATGACTGGAGATTAGTGTTATTCCAGGTGTGCTGTATATTCAGGTGAAACTGCACTTGTACAAATCTGTACATACAGCTCTGTCGATGTGTCTCTAACATTCACAAAACAAATCAGTGGTGAGGTCAGCTTTCCCTTGGTCTCCAGGGAGTTAATACATTACAGAGTTGGCCTGAGTGTGTGTAGAAGTATCGTTCAGGTTACAAGCCTGCAAAACTGGCAAGAAGAGAAGGAATAATGCAATTAAAAAAATGTTCAGCAGGAATGCTAGGATATGAAGCAGTCTGAAAGGGCTGTGGTGTAAGCAATGTGCAAAAGATGAATTTGGGCCACAAATAATGTTTTTCAGTGATAAAGTGACTAATCAGCAAATACATTAAGAAACTGCTTATGAAAAGTGACTTTTGTGAGCAAATAATTTATATAAAAGCAACACAATTTCTGTAAAGAAGCTAATTAATGAATACATACAGAAATGATTCATACAGAGTGATTTACGTGCATGACCAATTTACATAAAGCAGAACAAGGTGATCACTACATATTAAAAAAGCTAATTATTGTCTGTGCAAGGACATAGTTTACACACTGCACTTCTGGCTATAATTGCTTAACATACAGCAACACTGTTATATTGCACATTGCTAATTAATGAGCATGATGCAAGTACCTGACCAAGGAAATGTCAGGCCACACTGGGAATGTGACTTCTTTTCATGTTACCGAATGGTCGTCCTGTATCAAAAGACAGCATTCTTACTGTGAAGTTAATGGCTCTGGGAGATTTATTTATTCATACATTAAGAGACTCATAAATTTACAGAGCTTAGAAGGGAGAAACAGTCCCTATCATAACCATCTGCCGATGTCCATCCTCTTAGGATACCTTCGGCCTCAAGGAGGGCAAAAGAAGTCAGGCCAAAGGACGAATTTATGGGTGACCATCAAACCATTAAGGTTTGTCTTAAAGGAATCAAGGGAACTACTGGGTTTTATATGTAAAAGAAGATTATTTCAGAAACGGAGGAAGCACAGAGCAATAAATATGTCCTTCCAGCAAGACTTATTTATTGGGTGATGGAGATTTGGGTCTTCAGTTTGAGTGTTTGTGCAGGTGTAAGAGGGCTTTAATATCCAGGAATGTTAGACATAAATCACAGTCCAGGACTCTGTAAGTGACTTAGCATTGGGATTGTGCTTCAAACTTCTCTTGGTAGCTGAGGATCTTTAGTCTGGTTCATTTTAGTTAGAAACCTCTGGGGTCTTTCACCCCGCATGATACATTTGGACAGATACATAATAAAAGAGTCATTATATTCTGTAATTGGTCTGATAAGGGCATAGTATAGAAAAACTGCAACTTCTTCTGTTCTGGGTGAGATACCATTAGTTTTTAAATGGGTTAAATAGAAGAATTTCCTGATTACTTTTGCTGTGTGGTTGTCATAGAAGAGGGAGTTGCCTGTGAAGGCTCCAAGATCACCGACGATTATATCAGATTACAGTGGGGTGATGTGTATGCTATAAATTGTTGTCAAGTTCTGTTTATCTTTGATTTATATGGTTTAGCTCTTGTGTAGTAAACCTGCCTCAGATGCTGATGGAATTAAAACATGGATATTTAGTGGCACTGTAGCTGGGGCTGGCATCATGAACAGGTTGAAAAACAACAATTGGTGATACTGCTATAATTCAGCAAGACAACAAAACCACACCAAGAACTTTATTAGATAAAGCTTTCAGGTCTACACCCTTCATCAGTATAAATCAGTACAAAAAATCAGCATTTAAATAGGAGAACATAAAATCAGGCTCCAGGCGGATGTACCCCCTGGTTTGAATAATGCAGTCAGCTTGAAGCCAGTATTGGTTAAGAGACAGAGAGAGAGGCTTTAATAGGGTATAATTTGGTATTTTGTTTGATGGAGTTCATTATAGGTTGCTGGCTGTTTTTCATGTGTATATATGTTAGATATAAATATATTGTTTATATAAAGTTGTTTTATTATTATTTTTATTTTTATTCTGAGTTTTATCTTCCATACAAATGGAAGAATTTTATGCATAGTAGGAATTTTTGTTCTTATGAGCTACATATTATTTTTAGGCTTGATTGTTAATTAGTATGTGGCATGGGCTGAAGCATGTGATTTTATGTTCTCCTATTTAAATGATGATTTTTTTGTACTGATTTATACTGATGAAGGGTGTAGACCCGAAAGCTTTATCTAATAAAGTTCTTGGTGTGGTTTTGTTGTCATCATGAGCAGGTTTACAGGGGATATTCAGATGCAGCAACCTGACATTCCAAGGGACAGCATCACCTCATAGTCCCAAATGGCACAGGCTTGAACTTGAAAGCTGGGCAGGATGCTTCAGGATATCCCTGAACAATCTAAAATGCATGATTAGTAGTAGTAGCAGTGTCAGTGGCACTACTGATTGCACACTTAGCTTTGGTGCAGAAGGCTGTGGGTTTTATTACCATACCAGGTAGATGGATTGCTGACACTGCAGTGCAGCACAAGGTGGGTGCTGCACTTATGAGTGTGTCATGCTTCAGATGAGACATTAAACCAAGGCGCCATCTGCTTGAGTGGGTGGTAGCTCAGGAGGATGTAAAATATCCCATGTACTTATCATAAAAGAATGGGGGAGTTCTCCAATGCCTTGGTCAAATTCTCCTAGTAGTATAAATATCACCTCAGGTCTTTACTGAAAACAGGCCTCTAGCCTAGTGGGACTAAGCTGGTCAACAAAGGATAAATGAACAAAAATAAATAAATAAATAAATAAATAAATAAATAACATGTGCCTTGCATAACTGCAGTGAGCCATCACAACAATTACAGTGGCACAGTGCAAACACAGCACCACTGTGCTTATAAATCCATCGATTTATGGATGCCGTATGAGAAATGGAGCAGCAAAAAAAGTGTTACCGCTATAGCAGCTGTTTGTTGTTCTACACCAAAGAGAGATTTGTCTATACAACAGCATCACTTATGTCTGTGACTACAGCTGACCACCTCAGCAGCCATAAGCCTGCAGTATGTTCATGCAGGCAGCTGTTGGCAGTGGGTATTCCATCTCCTTGCAGGATTCCTATTGTGGATAAGACTCCATAGGGCTGCTCCTCACATGGGTGGCATATGACATCTTCCCTAGTAAAGTGAGGTATATCTCATGGACATAGTTCTGGAGCTGTGGCACAGTACAGTGGTAAGAGAATACTCTGGTTACCTACCTTTCTAGGGCAACACAGTGAGCAGGACCTGCTGGTGAATGGTTCTATTTATAGTATGTTTCACTGTTCTTTTTTTAAATAAGAAACATCTTTATTAAATTTTCACATATGACATAGGCAATCACACCTTTATAAAAATGAAAACAAACCATACTGACACAATTTTAGTTGCAAACATTACACATCACAAACCATATTGACATATTTTTGGTAGCAAAAATTATACATCACTTTAACTCATTCCCACTAGTACAGCTCTTTAGAGTGTGTACTTTTAACTCCAGGTGGGTGTTGCTTGAGGTTTTAAAAAATGAAGTTATCACCTTATAGTTCAAACAAATACTCATATCTCTGAAACCAAATGTATTACTAGAAAAAATGTAAATGACAAACTATTCAGGATAAATTCATCTTTAAATTAATGGCATTCATTCAGTTTGATGCTTTAAACTGGATTGTATTAGCCAAAATAGAGACAGAGACTATTAATTTTGCAATTGTGTACAAACAACTTATGATATGTCAGTAACCATTCCAGCAAGATGCATACTGCCTGCAGGATTTTCTTCATACAGCTGTGAGCTTTCATATGAGGGTACGCAGTTCTGTCTGTGTTACCTAAATGTTGAGATATTTAACGAAATGTGAATATTATTACAATACAAATACACACTATATAAATAATATTCAATATATCTTTAGCTGCATTAGACAGAGGTCAAATATCAGTAAAATTGTGTTTCTGATTATGTATGCTTTTAAGATGAAATCTTCTGATACCTTGCATGTAGCATGGCTTTCGAATTATTAATGCAAATATGAAAAAGCAATATTTGAAAGTAGGAGTCATCAGTAGGAGTTAACTGCAAAAATGCCTGGTGCACTCAGTTGTAATGAGTTAATCTATCCAGTCACTGCTAGTAAAACATTACATAGCTTATTAAAATCCTTCCTTCTTTTAAATCTTGTTCCTCCTATGTAATTTGCTCCAACCCTTTTCTAAAGATCCCAATTCCAGTTGTTTTATCTCAGCCACTATATTCACTACTTCTAGTGCAGTTGGTTTAGACTCTGAATTCCATCTTCTAGTAATTGCTTTTCTGGCGGCCATTATAATTAAACTCAGCAAGGCCATACTATGTCTAGGAAATTCTGATTCTGTATTATAGTTCAAAAAAAATAATTTCCTTAGTTCCACCAATTTGCTCACCCAATATCTCTGACAGAGCAGTCCACCAACTCATTACACTCCCAGAAAATATGCTCTGAATTACCTCCTTCTTCCCCATCACTCCTCCAACATTTGCTGTCTACCTGAGGGCAAATTCTTTGGAGTCTACTTGGGGTATAAAAATACCTATGTAAACAAGTCCAAGCAAAGGTCCTAAATTGTCTAGACTTTGTTGCATATTTGGGAGACATACATATATCCCCCCATTGCTTCTTTGTGAATTGTTTATCCATTCTCTCTTCCCAAGCCTTTCTAACCTCCTCTGATTGATTCTTATATTTTTCATGCAATATTTTGTATGCTTTACTAATTATTCCTTTTTTCAACAGCAGCTTCTGTTCTAGATTCTACTAAAAGTTCCATCAGTGCCGTTCGTTTGCTTAGGATCCCACTATTTCTCTTTGCCTATACTCTGATATCATTCCTTGATAGGGAGGCAATCTCTATACTGCAGTCCAAATAAATTATTGCCTCTTCCCATTCTATTACCTTTCCCTCTGTAATTATTTGCTCCTAATACCTTGTTTTTTTTTGTCAGTTTTCTCCAATAAATTCCAGCCCCCTCTTGCCTAGTGCCTGTATTCTTAATTATAGTCATATCTATTGGCAGAATCTCCTTTCTCCATTCCCACGTTGGCTTAGTTCTTTGAATACTTTCTGCTACTTTATGAATATAATATGTGTGAGTTTCATTGTTGACCAAATTCTTCTTGATGGCATCTGGTAGTCTGCAAAGGACATGATAATAACATGGCAAATATGGTGTCTTATACATCTGCATTAACACACATAAGGTTTGCCTCCTAAACACTGTATTCACTCTACATTACAGTTCCTGCATTGTTTCTTCAGTCTGGGCCCACAGATAATCCTGTTTTCTGTAAGCTGAAGCTAGATAATTCTGTTGCAGACCATTCGGGCACATGTCTGACACTTTAGCTGGCTAGAATTCCTTGGTTGTGTTATTTTCACTATATATTACTAAATATCTCCTAATAAGCTGTGGTGGTGGTGCTGCGGTCGCATTGTCGCCTCACAATAAGACGCTGTTCGGTTCGAGTCTCAGCTAGAGCGTCTTCTGCATGGAGACATGCGTGAATGGGCGTACCTTCGTTGAAGGTTGTGCATCAGGGCTGGCAACTCGGCACATAAAAATCTATCTGCCAATCATTAGCGGACCGGAGTTCTGCTGTGGTGACCCCTAACCTGGAAAAGCCGAAAGACACAACATTACTAAATATCTCCTAGAGGCTGTGATACAGGTGGTGATGAGATTTGACAGGGTTTGTAATGTCAAGTTGCAGAGTAGGTTCATAGTGTCATAGATAAGTACTAGGCAATCAGTCTGCAGACCATTACAAACCTAGCCAATAACCCATATGCACAAGTTTCTATTGACCACAAAGAGGACAGTAGAAGAAAAACTCTGGGGAGAATTTGAGTCTGTCCATCCAATTATCTAGGTTTATTTTGAAGATGGCAAGGGTGATGCTGTGCTTGGCATGTCACAGAAATTTGGTCCTTGGTGGGGATACAATGGGATATGAACTTATTATGCCAATGTGCCTTATTTATCTGTTGATAGTTTAGTTCCTTTAAAAGGCTATGCAACAGATAATGAAGATCGGGCAGAAGGCTTTAAGGTTTTATTACAATGCACCATCTTATTTATGAAGAAATTAGAAATTAGACACTGTTATTTGTGCTAGCATGTCTGGTTGAGGGATATGTATATAATTTCAGATTAAACTGTGTGATATATGCCAGCATGACTAGCAATAATATTATAAATAAGTTCATACATGTTGATTTATAATCTGTTTGTACAGAATGTTTTAAAGAGTTGAACAGTGTTCCTTTACATTTCTAACTGCACATATCTGTGAAGAAGATTCTAAATGCAGACTGTCTCAGAATCAGATGATCTGCAGATGATGTTCATCGGAATGTTGACAGTTGCTATGTGTTACTGTCAGAGACTGAAAGACAGGAAGGAACTTTAGTAGACAGCTGTTGGTTGATTTTCAAGATACATAATGAAAATTAAAGCTGGAACCATTGTGACAGTTAAGCTAGTCTATAAAAGAGCCTGCTGAAGACAGTTGAAGTCAGTTAACAGCCAGTTACAGTTGCCAGTTGCAGTTGTCAGTTGTTCACAGCTGTACAGTGCAGTGGATACCCAAAAAGACTCCCCAAGAACTGTAAGCCTGCCTTAGCTCTGTTGTAATAATTTGGTTTAGCTCGGGGACACTGTTCTTTAGTCAGATAGGAAAATTATAACTAATCAGAGTTTTTCTAAATGTTGGATTTCTATCCTATAGTATTGATTTCATTTTGCTGGTGAGAGTTCTGTTTGTTTATTGGAAATTACTGGTTTATGTTTTTAATCATTTTCCTCATTATTAAATATTTTTATTAACTTACATTGTGGCTTGTCAAACAGTGCTTTCTTTAGTGATTTGAGAGTGCTTATACTTGCTTTGATAACTTCCCGGGCCACTCCGAAAGCCTGGCTGCTTATGGTCATTTGCTATCATTTGTTTTAATAAACATACTTTTTATAATTGGACACTCCTTTAAAAAGGCATGTATGCTCTCTGATTGGTGGCAGCATGTTACCCTATTATTTTGGGGAAGGGGCACTGCTGGAAATCTGTGTCAGGCTTTCACAGAAGTGTTTGGATATGTGAGATTTAATTTATGTGTGAGTGTATCAGAGGTCTTAAATTGGGACACATTGCTCTAAAGTTTTGCTGTTGTGCTCTTAGGGGAAAATTGTGAAATATTACTCCTGTTTAAGTGACAGTCTCCTATTGGAGTGAGTAGTGACGATTGACGCTCCTTAGTTACTAACCCAGATTAGTAAGCGACGTCACATTATTGTTGGCAGTCCGGTGGGGTATTGTCTGGACATCACACTAATTATGACAACAATTAATGTACATCTTCATGCATGAAAACATGCACTCTGTTATGCTGTATGTGTAGTCATAAGCTTTGATATACACATCCTCTGCATCTCTTGATGACATTCTGACTGGCATCCATATTTACTGTGCCTAGGGTAGCTGGCATAACTTATGAAGTGCCTTCTGGGTAACTGTCTGATTGCAGATGCATGGTACAAGACAGATATATGCCATGTATGCAAGCCATGGCTCTCACTAGGATATTTTCTTTACATATTATATATATATATATATATATATATATATATATATATATATATATATATATATATATATATATATATATATATATATATATATATATATATATATATATATATATATATACAGTATGATCAAATACCACCTGCATTTACACTGAGTGGTAGTTGCATGTATTCAAGTACACATGGTCATGACCTGTGATTCGTGTGTGGATAGCAACATTTGTGACATCAATTGCACCTACCTACCTTTCAAGGGAGCCTGGCAATAGGATGGAACTGTACATTACTGATACTCTTTCAGTTTATTTTGCAAGAGGGTTAGTTGATGTAAGGAGACATTGTACCAGGAATGGTAGGAAATATTTTCAGAGATGCCTGATAGATGGTTGTTTTGTCCTAGTGGTGTCCCTAGAAGGGATCTATAAACTCACAACAGCACATATGAAAATCACACTGCTTACTTTGATCTAAAATGGGATGAGGTGCCCCCTTTCCTCATGTACTTTTCAATTCTTTAAAGTGTTTACACAAGAGTTCTGGAGGATAGGCATCTGATACTCATAGGTTCATAGGTATTTACTAGGCTAATGAACACAAGGGCCTTTTTAAGCCTAGTCATGCATTTCATCATGACTAATTAAGCCTGAATACATTATTCAGGGGTTAAATAGCTAGTATTGGTATCTCTGTACTACTGGGGCCCCGGTGGAGGGTGCTGGGCTGCTCCCAGTACCAGCATATTAATAACGATTGTTGGGTTGCAGTCCATAATTACTATTTATACAGCTTTTTTACACCATACATGACACATCAGTATAAATATTTCATTACTGGGCTGCATCACTGATTTTATGCATGTATGCATGTACTGCGCTTTGGTTTAATGTGCATACGTAATTCATGTATCACATATGTACCGTTGCACAGCTGTATGCCATCTCTCCTACAGCTGACTGTGCAATGCATTTCTGGTTTGTGTGTCATTTTATCCATTCACTAGCATTATACAATGCATACTACATTTAATTCTTTCCCCAATACGTTTTTGTCCACTGAAAAAGAATGCTTTACTTAAAACAGAAACCATAATTAGTTGGAAACAGGCAGCTGTTCAGTTGTCAACATTTTTCCTTTATGCCCCTTGTCTTCTGCAGTTAATGGCAACAGGCATACAAAAACACATATGCAATGAAGTAGTATATGAAAAAACTGAAGCCCATCTCTGAAATACCTTAAAAAGCACTTTAAGCACACAGCACCATAAGAAAAAAAAATTTGAACAAACAGCATCCTAACCTGCTAGCAGAAGTACAAACATTGTAAATCAGGTCACTGCAGTGGAAGGAAACATATGAATTTATAAATTAGACCCAGAGGGCTGCATGAATGTCTGGAACAAGTCCAGCAGCCTGTTTAAAGTGAATAACCATGCTAGAAAGTAGCTAGTATAACTAAATAATGTGTTATGAAAGGAGTTCTTCTAGTACAATGAAGTTGGTGACATCAGTTAAAAAGAATAAAACTGGCTTACATGCAATCCAGGGAGCTGTGATTTCAAGCTGTTCTTCCTATTGGTCACTGCTGCTGTAGCCTTAGCTATATGGGTTATATCCTGACAAGTTTATATTGGCTAACCAACTTCCAAAGCACTAGGGCACCTTCCATGCACCCAAACTGTCAAGCAGTTCGAGATGAGCTGACGAAAAGACAAGTTTAGGCGCAAAGCCCTTCACAGCTTTACTGCCACCAAAGAGTACGGCCCTCTGAGGACTTTGAAGATTGACAGCTGGATTGTGTTTTCCTTTGTTGAGCCAATAAGTTTCTTTTGGGAAAAAAAACTTTCATTTTCTAATATTTACTGATGTTTTATCACTTTCTTCTTTAGAAAAGTTAGCTTAAAGCTAGGAGTGTTGCGTTTTTAATGGACTGTTTTGAGACTGCAACATACTATTAAAGGTAGTACTCATTTTTTTCTGACAGTTTTCAAGTACTGTAAACTAACTGATAACATTTTCTGTGGAGAATTGTATTCAATTTTCCATTGTGGGGCTGCCATAGTGATTAAAAGTGCTTTTTACCATGTTTTTCTGTAAAAAAAGTAACTTACAGCATTTGCTGCTTGTCTTCCCCAGGAAAACATCACTATTTTTGGCTTGACCATGGAACAGGTTGTTGGTCCCATGGTCAGTCCTTTTTTCAGGCACAAAAAGAAAAAGTTAAGCAAAAAGCCTTTTCCACAACAGCAGGTTAATAATTTGCCTCAGCTGCAGGTGGGTAACACTACTGTGGCCATCTGTTGTAACTGAGGCCACTAATCTTTTACATCAACTTTTTCTAGTGTAGCACCTACAGCCACTATGGACTAGGGGTTAACCATGTTCTCTGTGGCTGTTGGAGTCCCCTCAGTGGGCAACAGAGATCCACTCTTGCTGGTCCTGGGAGAGGGAACAAGGAAGGTTTCTCTGTTATGTCAGAATTCTGTGCCCATTCCTGGGAAATCAGCAGCTGCTGTTAGTAAAATGGTTGGCCCCATTTTTCAAAAACAAACAGAAAACCAAGCATGTATCTGTCTGTATCCTTTCTCAAATTTCTTTGGATAGAAGTACTTTATAAGGACTGTCTCAAGGTTTAATTCAGGCTATTGATCCTTCTTGTAGAGTAGTTTCTGGTAAAAGAGAAATGCCTCTTTTCCTAGGCACATTCAAGAGTCTGAATCTGACCAGGAAGATGCTGGGATGGATTTGGAGTTTTGTCTTCAGATTTCTGATTCAGACTCAGAGGAGAGCTCAGTTTCTGATTCTTTCTGCGGGGGATACTCTTTCTCTGAGGCTATTGCTAGAATGTCTCAGTGTTTTCAGTTGAAGAACAGTGAGGTTTCTCAGTCCCTCAGAAAATACCATGCATTGTTACAGAAGGTTTTTCCAGCAGCTGCATCGATTCCTCCTGTCCTGTCTGCTTTGGTGGATTTGTGTGATACTGCCTCCAATTTTCCTGATAGCCAGATGTTCCTAAAAAGGCAGATAGAAGGCATAAAGTCCCTCAATCTTTTAAGTGTTTATACACTATTAGCAAACCTGACCCAGCAGCTATAGCCTTCATTGTCTCTACTGCTGCTAAGCACTTAGTTAATTCCAGCTCTACTCTTTTTAATAAGGATGAGAAATTTATTGATATGTATGGGGGAAGTGTATACTTCTGCAACTTTGATTTTCAGAATTTTAAACTGTCAGGCTCATGTGTTAAAGTTTCTTCTGATAAATTATGATAATATGAGGAATGTTTTATCTACAGTTTCTTCTTGTGAAGAAAAAACACTTTAACTATCTTAGCTTCTTCTATTGCACAGATCACTGCTCATTGTTTGCAGTGTGCATGACTATGTTGATACTTCTTCCATGGCTATGGCCAGTGATACTGTTCTAAGGAGGTTTGCTTGGCTACATACTCAGAACCTTCCAGGTTAATTAAAAAATAATATTTTAAATTCTCCCTTAGATACAGATTTAGTGTTTGGCCACTCTGCTGCAGAAGTGATCAAAAAGGTCTGATAAAACGTCAAGCTGATCCAGAGAATGTCTACATTTTTCACACCACCTTTTCCAAATTGACCATGAGATTTTCTTTCTCCTCATCCAGTTTTGGCAAAAAAAAAAAAAAACAGACTGAGCAATCTCAACAGAATTCAGATAAACATATGCTTAAGAAGAAGAGGCAAGGGGGTTCCAAAAAGAAGTCTCAACCTCTCAAAACAAAGGACAGCCCAACAAGCATGCATGACTTTTCAAGAGGCCTTGTGAACCCCTTCCACCCTGGCCCCTATTCTCTTCCAGAAAGTCTGGATCGTCATTTTTCTCTTTGGCAACAAATTGTTTCAGACAAATGGGTTACAGATGGCAGTGGTAGGAAATTCCTCCAATCCAGGGGGTCATTCCTCATCCCACAGACCAGACTCTTTTGTTTCTTCCCATTCTTCGTCACATCTTGTCCTAAGGAGTGATACAACAGTTCTGCCTTTCCTTGTGGGGAAGGGGTTTTATTCAAGGATGTTCTTAGTGCCAAAAACAAAAAGAAGACGAAGAAAATGCTTGGAGACTAGTACCAGATCTTTCTTTTCTAAACTTCTTTGTAATAGTGCCCAAATTTAAATTGATCTCACTTCACTACTTGTAACCTCATCTCCTTTTTCAAGTTTCCTGGTACCACTAAACTTCAAAAATGCTTATCATTACATACCTATTCATCCAGACTTCAGATGGTTCTTACGGTTGTGTGTGTCTGGATCACATTATCCGTTCTCTGCCTTACCCTTTAGACTATCCACTGCACCAAGACTGTTCACAAAGTGTCTGGCTCCAGTTATAGCTCATTGCAGCTACTAAAGGGTATTCACATGTTTTGGTATTTACACAACCTGCTTATCTTTGCAGAGTCTTTTTTCAAAATGTCAGGACTGTCTCTCTTAGGTGAGTGATCTCTTACACAAGTTGGTATTCCAAGAAAACATTCAAAAATCTTTCCTGATTCCCTCACATAGAATTGTGTTCCTGGGATGTCAACTATACTTTTTTCCACAGGAAAAAATAGATGTTTATCTAAATCTATTTATAATGTTTTCCACTCAGACTTTGTTCACTGGGAGGAAATACCTCAGAAATGTTGGTCTCGTGGCATCTATGATTCTTATGATAGCCCTGGTAAGACTCCACATGAGAAAGATACAGAGGTATCTAAAATCTCTTTGTTCCCAGCATCAATGCCCTTTATCATTTTAGGTCTCACTACTGGGGTTTGTCAGAAGACATATGTTTTGGTGGAGGCAACAAAAACCCTTACATACAGGTTTCCCCTTTTCCATCTCTACTCCAAATTAGTCAGCCACCATAGATGCTTTAGACATTGCATGGGGAGCAGTTTTGGGAGGGGATAAAAGGGGTCTATATCATAACATCGAAGTTCTCTAACATCGAATGTTATAATAACGAACACTAAACACCGAAGTCTGAAAACATCAAACAGTCAGAATAGCGAATTTTTTCCCAAGGAAAAAATTTGCTATTTCGAGAAGCATACACACAGCACAAACACACACAAAAAACAGCCATCCACACACATACACGTAAAATCCTACACCTAAATTTTACATACAGTACTAGCTATCCACTTACCTTAACCCAACCCTAACCCTAAGGTCCATCACTATCGCACACTCATCTCACCCGCGCCCTAACACTAACTTACCTAACCCGCCCCCTAACCCTAACCTACACACAATCGCACACTTACCTGACCTGCGCCCTAGCCCTAACTCATCTAACCCGCCCCCTAACCCTAACCTACACACAATCACACACTTACCTGAACCTGACCCGTAACGTTCCAACATATTGAATGCTGAAAACAGCGAAGCCACAGCAACGGCCCACCAAATTCTTTCCCTGGGAAAGAATTCAGTGTCCTGCACCTTCGCTGTTTTCAGCGTTCGACATTACGGGTTCGATATTATAACATTCGATGTTAGAGAACTTCGATGTTATAATATAGACCCAATAAAAATGCAGGGGATGTGGGACACTAAGGACAGATGCAAGCACATAAATATCAAGGAGATGCTTGCCCTGATCAAGGCACTTGACTCTCTGAACCATCTTTGGTCCCAGGGACCTCTTCAAGTGGTTACAGACAATACCACAGTCATGTGCTACATCAACAAGCAAAGAGGAACCAGGCTGTACCACCTTTGACATGTTAGCTTGGGATTTATCTTCACAACACAGTTTCACTCTACTGGCATCCTATATTCAGTCAGAACAACAAGCTGAGCAGGATCCAGACAGATCCTCACAAATAGAAATTAGATTGGGGTTCTTCCAAGATCTGATCCATCTGTGGGGAGTTCCTCAAGTATAGACTTCTTTTCCTCCTGTCTGAACAGTCAACTAGCAAAATTCTGTTCCAAGACTCCATGCATATAGGCATGGAAAATAGATGGCTTTTCTTTTCTTTGGACAGGAATGTTCCTGTATGTCTTTCCATCCTTTCCACTAATATCCAGGGTACGTCTGAAGATTCAGAAGGAATCTCCCAAGATTACTGTGGTGACTCCCTTCTGGCCCAGGCAACAGTGGTTCTCCTCTCTTTTGGAAATGGCCAGGGGAAATTGCCACAAGCTTCCTCACAGGGTGGATTGACTTATACAAGACCAGGGGTGTCTGATACACCCCAACATCATTCATCTTCAATTGACTGGATGGATGATTGAGTCTTAATTACTTTTAGGCATCTCATTTCTGAGGATGTGTAGCAGGTACTAATGAAGGTAAGAAAGCCTGCTACTAGAAAATCCTATATTAGCAAATGGAAAAGGTTTCCTAGTTGGTGCCAACAATATAACCAGCACTCATTCAGGGCTAGTTGTTCTCTGGTTTTATAGTATTTGTGTAAGTTACTATCATGTGGCCTTTCTTATTCCTCTACCAAGGTTCATTTATCAGCCATTTCAGCATGTCTGTCCATGGATCCTCCTCTTTCAAGGCAGTTTCATGACAAAATGTTCTTGAAAGGGGTTTTGCATAAGACGCCTTCATGTAAACTGGTGCCCCCACCTTGGGATCTTAATTTTCTGTTAGAGAAGCTAACACTTGCTCCATTGGAACTAGCTAATCTGGTTGACTTGAGGTTCGTAATATAAAAAACAGTTTTAGTGATTGCTCTGACCTCAGCAAGAGGGACATATGACTTGCAAGCTCTTATGGTGAGTCAACCATACCTCATTTTCCATAGGGACAGAGTTTGTTTGAGAACTAATCTTTCTTTTATACCTAAAGTGGTATCCGAGTTTACTTTAAGCCACACTATCCATCTCCCCATTTTCATTCCTGAACCTAAAATGAGGGAGAAGGGATACTCCATACCTTGGATGTCCACAGAAAACTCAGGTACTATCTTTCAGATCTTCAGATCAATTGTTCATTTCTTGTGAAGGTAAGAAAAAGAGATAACCTGAGTCAAAGCAGACTATTTTGAAATGGTTGTCTAAGGCTCTTACTTACTGTTATATTGACCATGACAAATCTATTCTAGGCAGGGTCGAGGCCCACTCTACCAGGGCCTTGGCTTCATCTATGTTTTTTTTTTTTTTTATATGGGTTGGATTCTAGAAATAGTCTAGAAATTACTACTTGGTTCACTCTTACTTTTACAAAGCACTGTAAGCTTGACTCCTTCTCTACATCTAGATCAAGTTTTGCTAGGACTATTCTCCAGGGGCTCCTTTAGCTTCCTCCTTTCTCCTCCGAAATATAGGTAGCTATGGTAATCTACCCCTATAGCTAAGACTACTGCAGTAGTGATCAATATGAAGAACATAGTACAGTTGTGTAAGCTGAACTTACCATAACAGTACATATTTGAGTGATCACTGCTGCAGTAACTACTCTCTCCCTCCATCCCCCTTGCCTTTTGGTGTGCTTTTTATGCAGAGTGTGGACATTTATTTTTTTGTTATTTCTAGAATTGTTCTTTCAGGGCTTAGTCTCCCTGTCTCTGCTGGCAGGAAAGCTCAAAAGGGATTCACATTCAAACTTGTCTTCCAGTCAGCTCAGCTTGAGCTGATTGACAGTTTGGGTGCATGGAAGGTGCCCTGAAGCTTTGGAAGCAGGCTGGCTGCTATATCCTTGGCAGGATATAACCCATATAGCTAAGGCTACTGCAGAGGTGATCTTCTGAGCATCTACTGTTATGGTAAGTTCAGCTTACACAACTGTACTTCTCCAGCCACTGGTGGCTCCAGAATTCTTCATTATGTACACATACACTAATTTTTTTTTTTCTTTCTTTCTTTCTTTCTTTCTTTTTCTCATATCTGCCTTCTTTTTTTCTAAAGACTTATTCCAAAATTTGTTAACTTGTAAATTCAAAACCATGTGAAATATGTCATTAAAAGAATGTGAAAATTAGGATTCCAACATTGACTTTGACTGTCAGCCCTGGAAGCAAAATAGTAGGGTGCAGAACATAGAATCATGCGTTACAGCTCCCACGGAAGTACCCTAGAGTGCCACAGCAGACAACATGACCTCACCTCTCAAAAGAGATATTCTTGGTATCCAGCTGGGTTGCGACTACAGGTGTGGTAAGGCGAGTCATCAGCTGCTCATCAGAGGGCTGCATGGCAGCCAAAAGCATTTCTCGGTCGAGTGTGGCCAGCGACAGTGATTCTGAATATACCATTCGCCGGTCATGGTCAACCTCCATCACCACTGCACTGTTGTCTGTAAAGCAAATGACAGATCCTTATAAAGTGAAGGCAGCAGTTATAAAAAGAAAAATAGAATCCTCTCTAAAGCTGCAGGTCTGAGTTCTAACTTAAAAGAAAACACCAAAGGGCTCTGAGTACCAGAAATCACTATTACTAAAACACATTTTCCTAATTATATATTTCAAAGATCGGTTTCCAGACTAAGAAATGAAATAATTCCTTCAGAAAAAAAAGACAATATTAAAATACACTCATCAACTGCAGATGTACTAGACAAACAGAACTGTGAAGCTATGATTGCTAGTTTTGCATTTGAATGGCACAGTTTCTCTTTACCATATGTGTAGTCACATTTCTGCTGTGCTAAGAAGGAAAGACTTTATTATAATCTTCTCTGTAGTCAGACACTGCTGCTGTGCTGAGAAGGAAAGACTATAGTCTCCTCATAGTAACTGCATCTTTTTTCTCCAGCCCCATAAACAGTCTGAAATTTCAGACTACTACAACTGCCTGCAATAAACCAAAAAGACAATCCAAAACTTCACTGAATTGTGGCAACCTTAATTAAAATGGATCCTGTTTACAATTACATTAATTGTTTATATGCATTAATGTACAACTTGTGTGTCAAAGACTTGAGAGATGAAAAGCCATGAACACTTAGTGGGGTCGACATTGCAAAGAGTGTACACCTGTCCTATACCATTAAAGTAAAATCTTACCTCCCCAAACTAAGAAATGTGTTTGCATCATATATTGATCTTTTCTGAAGTATTAGTGCCCCAGCATCTATTTAATTAAGTTGCTGTTATTGTTTTTTAACTTGTTATGAATTTCTTTATGTATTTCACTTGTCACAGTGTAATGTATGACACTGTAATGCAGTAATGTGCGGTACTGATGAACTTTTCTCCTCGGGCCTCCACTGAAAACGGGTAATTGTAGCCCAGTCGACAAACCTGATCAACAAATATAAAATAAATAAAATAAAATAAATAAATAAATCAAATAGCCATTTGGGGGATGGGGTGGGGGGCTGTTAAACTGCATTATTTAAATTTACAGTCAAGATTTTCCCCTCAGTGATGTATTTTGATGGTGACGCAGGGTACAGTGCAGTGAGAAGAACATTCACAAAGGTATTTTTTCTCCAGTGACCGACAATGACAATAAGCTGAATGCCTAGTTTTGTGATCATCTCTAGCAAGAGTGTCTGTCTTTTGCAATAACATTCTCTGATTTTGTCTGTGTCCGACTCTTGCAAAGCATTTTAAAGTTACATTTTAATATTACGCATAAAAGTGTACATTATTTAGAGCTTTCAGATAGAGTATGTAAGCCATGTTTAATATACGATATGTGGTTAGTTATCTGTGATTGCTAGTACAAACACAAAAAGACTGGCTGTATCTTCAACTTAAGTTCAATTTTTTTATTGACTTTATAGCTGGAATCAGTAACTTACCTAATCACTTTGTTTTCCTAAGGTTGTGAAAGTAGCAACCCATCCTATCCTATTTGATGTAGATAAAGAGATAAATACAGAAAGAAGCAGTGTGACCTTTCACAAGCATAAACACACACACACACACACACACACACACACACACACACACACACACACACACACACACACACACACACACATACACAAAAGAATGGTATAAAGAGAAACTGATCTGATTCAGGCAGAAATCATTAAGTGACATTGTAATTACGTTGATATTTCATAATTCATAATTCTATACAAGGCTATAAGTCTTCAGACTGTTATAAACCTAGCCAATAACCAGAGGTCAGAATCAAACCTTGTACCTGTAAGTTTAAGACCCTAGCCATTAAGCCAACCTTCCCAGTATGGTGCACTATTGGGGTTGCACTGAAAAGAAGGTGGCGGAGCACTTTGTGGTGAGTTGTGGAGCTGCCCTTTAAAGTGGCATTGAGCGTGCTAAGGTTTATAATATACACAATACAGGAAGGACCTAGTCCATAACCACTTCTAATAAACTGTCACTGAGAATATTGGCAAAGAGTCATATCGTAGATAAGCAAAATCACCTCCACATTTTGTCAAACTGCTCTTACATAGATGAAACCCACAAAGAAATGTAACATATTTTGATATGTTGCAAAATTGAAGAAGGTCATATTTATTGTTTATTTTGTAGGAGTGGATATTTACCTACCCTTCACTTCATTAGCAGTCACGAAGATTTGTTCAAAGCAAACACAATAATCCAAAAACCAGGGTGAAGCAGCAAATGAGAACCTCCAAGGAAATAGGTCAGTTTGACAGCAATTCTATTTCTTTAATATGCAGAATTCTAGAAATTATTTTATTTAATAATTTCTTTTTATTTGATTTTAACTTGGTGGGAACATGAATTTATTTCTGTTCTAACCAATAAGTATAACATTTTGTTTTATGCACGTTATGTTGATGATTTGATTTTCATCATGGAAGGGGATTTCTCTAAGGTAGACATATTTATTAAAGAGATCAATTCTTTATGTCCTTATTTACAATTTGTTAAGGGCACGATTGGGAGTAGTGTCAACTTCTTGGATGTTAGTTTGTTATGGGATAACATTGAGCGAAGATTCCATTCTAGAATTTTCAGGAAGGAGACATTTAGTAATGGGTACCTCCATTTTAATAGTGGACACCCTAAGCATATTATCAATAATATCCCAAGAGGGCAACTAATTAGAGCCTCTCGCATGACTTCTAAGTTAAGTGATTTAGAACTTGAATTTAATTTCATCATGTCTCTTTTTATTGAGAGAGGGTATGATATTACTACACAATTTCCACCTCTGTTGAACAACCTTGATGATGGAGGGTGTTTGACTTTACACAAATCTGATGGTGAAGTTAATGCTAACTTGGTCTGTTCATTACGTATGAGTTCTGATTGCCGACGCATTCAACAGATGTTGACAAAAAACTGGAGGGTCATCATCTAATGTTCTTGGAGATGAATGATTTTAACATTAAAAAGATCTTAGAATATCATGATACCAAGGCTATACATAACAATGCTCCCCCTACTGTTAAGAGAGGGATGCATTGTGCCTCCCCTACTGTTAAGAGAGGGATGCATTGTTGTAACCAATGTAATATGTGTAGATTTATTTCTGTAGGGCCATATGTTAACGTGACTTCTTTTGATAGGACCCTTACTGTTCCTGGCTTTGTTAACTGCTGCACTCAGGGAGTTATATATATTGCATTGTGTTCCACCTGCAATGCTTTTTATATTGGCATGACGACTAGACAGTTAAAAATCCGGATAAGGGAACATCTGTATAGCATTAAAAAATGTGACAACACCAATGCTTTGTATAAGCATTCGATCAAATGTTCATCTTTTAGGAAGTTTTTATTTTCTATTCTTGAAGTCTGCAATAGGGACTTGAGAGGTGGGGATTTTAAAAATTATCTCATGAAACACATTGGCAGATTAAATTGAGATCTGATTGCCACCCTGGTATTAATGATTCCATCAACATCAAATGTTTTTTGAAATACCGTAAACTTAGAATTAATAAAAGTAATGATAATACATCATTTCATTTTTGAGCAATAATGGTACTGTCTCTTTAAATTTTGAATGTTTTTAGTAATTGTTTTATTGAACATGTGATGTTTGGGAGTAGATTTTAACTATATAAACCTGCTTTTTATTTTATTCTGTATTCTGATGAAGTCTTGCTAATAAAGGTTCTCATTTGCTGCTTCACCCTGGTTTTTGGATTATTAAGATTTGTTCTTGCCCCATTCAGTAGTTCTTTCAGAGCCCAAACAATTTAATAGAATGTTTTTTAAGACAGTTGTCATTTCACTGAACTATGTTTTGGCAAACTTTCATGACACCATCAGCACCACGTTTACTGATGCTAGACTGTCGTCTCTAAAACATACTTTAATGAGCCGTACCTTTCGGTACCTTTCAGGTGCATCTCATTACAAGAAATGTTCCTCATTATGACTCTTGAAAAGTTAATGTTCCTCAAAGTCCCACACTGAAATGGTCTGTCACACATTCAGTGTTACATATTTTTAACTGATATCCATGTTAACTAATACTGACTCATATTAATTCATCAAAATAATGCTTTATAAGTATAAAGTAACACATTTTAAGCACCATATGACCTTCCTAGTTATAGTTTTTAGTAAGCTGTAAGTAAATGTTTCACATTTTGCCCATTTGTTCTACATTATGAGAGGTAGTGTTCCACATTTGTGAGACAGAAAGTTGAGAGCTATGCACTGAACCACAAATGGGTGAAGATGAAAGTTTAAATAATCATCCTTTTCTCAGTGCAACAGGTTCCACCTCTAGTAACTGTGCATTACAAGCATTTAAGCCATGGGTCAGTAATGGGAGTCCCCATGTAGATCTAACTTCATCCTCTAAGCCATACTGACCTCTTATATGACCTGGTATTGGAATTAAGACTGAGCAGATGGTGCTTTGATAGATGTTCAGGCAGACTGTTTCCTGTTAACTATGTTGTAAACTGGACACAATATAAACAAGAAAAAGCTGTTGCTATATCACAACTTACAATCTTTTTTTTGTTTGTTTGTTTTAGATTGCAGTTTCTAAAATGTCAAAGAATGGCTTAAATTTCAACTTTAACATTTCATATAAACCTAGCACAACTACGGTTATTTCAAACTTGAAGGGGAAAAAATGATTCTCCTTCTTGAAAGCCATTTAAACCTGCCTTACTTAAATTCCTCTCGGTTTGCTATACTGACCCTCTGGTTATATGTGAGTTGTTAAACAGGTACAAGCAAATAATCTACAGGGCTAGAGCTGATAATTAATTGCAAAAAATGCAGTCATTATGAAATGCTAACCTGAAATGCAGTCTTTGAAACAAAACATGTATCATAAGGTACAACCTTGGGGAAAACATGATTTTTTAATACTTTTGGTCTTACTTTTAGGAATTTGCCAAAAAAAAAAAAAAAGAAGACAAACTCACATTCTCTATTAGCTCTAAGAGGTGTAGTGCTGCAAAGAATTCTGGAATCTATAGTTGCTGGCAGACTGCTACTACGGATGAGTCACAGTTGTGTGGTATATGTGAAACTATTCACTTCAGTGACCATACCAGTGTAATAAGGAAATGGAAAATGTAAGAAGGAGCACGGAGACCTGTTAGCGCAGGAACACATTTACAGGTATTCCCCCAGTAAGAGGCCTAGTTATGCACTCTGCATATGTATTTATACCATCAAAGTTTACATTCAAAGCTTACTCTCACAGAGTAAATGTCCACTTCCTTCACTCCTCCAACATAACCTCCAATTCTGACAACACTCATACATGACTGCCACACCATTTCCTTTCCCCACCAATCCTAACGTCACCTTACCAGCTCCTCCAAGGTTCCTGTTTCTCATACCTGACAACTTCAAGTATGCTTACTTCCTCTTTTTATATTTATTTCTGGAGAGTGCACTTTACCTTTGCAGATTCAGCTACTTGTGTCTTTCGGCTTTTCCCAGTTAGGGGTCGCCACAGCGGAACTCCGGTCCGCTAATGATTGGTAGTGGATTTTTACGTACCGGGTTACCAGCCCTGACGCACAACCTTCAACAAAGGCACGCCCCATTCACGTATGCCTCCATACAGAAGACGCTCTAGCTGAGAATCGAACGGGTCAACGTCTTGCTATGAGGCGACAACGCTACCGCAACACCACCTCCCTTAAAGAATTTTCTTAGTGTAGGTCAATTTATGTGAACAGTCTTTAATGTCTTCCTGACTAGTTTGTAATGTAAATCCCAATAACTGAATTTGTAGTATACATCTCTCTCTCTCTCTCTCATCATTATGTGTTTTCTGACTTCACTGTTTGCATTACTTTTGTAAACTGTTATGACTTGTACTGTAGCCCACAACTCACTGCCATTGTTTATTCAGTTCTTTGTCATTGTTTATATTACTTTCCTGAACAGAGCCTAAAATTGTCCCAGATGGATTAATGCTCCAGCCCAGTCAACAGATATAAATAAAGAGAGAGATAGGTAGGTAGGTAAACAGATAAAGAGAGAAAATTACTGCCATTTAAGCAGTCCACACAGTCTGACTAAAAACAGGACCAATAAGGCATACAACAGAGAAAGAGACTAGACTACATGGAAACTGGTAATATACACTCAGAAAGGTATAAACTGTATTGTGGAAGAGACAAACAACACAGCACACATCATAACATAATATTCTTTACAAGAGACATATTCACACATGTTCAAGCATTCTCTCATTCATAACAGCTGTCTCCTAAATATATAATACTAGTCTAATTTGTATTTAAAAATGTTTGGATCTTTTGGCTAATCGGGTATCTTCTGGTAATGAACGTTTACTCTTTTATTAATCTCTAGCTGAACCACCATTGTGTTCTAAACAGTGTTGATAACGGCCTAGAGCAAAAACCCAATAAGTACTTACTTAACAATCTAAGAACAAAGCCCCATCTGCTACACACTAAAACATTATTAATGAAGTGAATTCAGAGACCATCTAGAGTTTTAGACAGAACAAAAACACTGCCATCATTGAGCACATAGCTGCCATTGAGCAGAATCAAGGGGGAAGTTAGAAGGTATTTCTCTGTGGAACCAAATGTTATACAATATGAGTTGGAACCCCCTCCCCATTTTGCGTATGATTCCCCATTCAGATTATGCCTGCCCTAACAGGTCTATAAGTGAAGAAATAAGAAAAGGGAAACATTTCACAGAACACCCTTCTTCTCCAACGAGGAACGTTACCAAATCACACAGCAATATCATTTTCCTACTTTTTAACAGATGGCAGTGGGTGAT
This sequence comes from Protopterus annectens, assembly GCF_019279795.1. Classification (NCBI taxonomy): domain Eukaryota; kingdom Metazoa; phylum Chordata; order Ceratodontiformes; family Protopteridae; genus Protopterus; species Protopterus annectens. The sequence goes on along the minus strand of NC_056747.1, from coordinate 761,306,529 downwards.
CCCATATGACAATTACTTTACATTTTCTGTAATTTTTTTTTTTTTTTGTGGTTCACACAAAGCTTCTCTGCTGCCTGCATACTTTAACATTTATACAGTTTAGTGCATTATTTATAACACTCTGTGTCATTAATTATACAGGCCCTTGGCCACAATTATTTTACAGCCTGCCACAATAGATACAACGTTTTTTAGTTCTGTTTACATTTATCCATATTTCCTGTTTTTTAATAACCTTTGTAAATCATGTCACACACAATTGACTCTCTTTTGCTGTCATCACTTCAACTCCTTAAGTTACCCTCTACATAACTATTCCCTGTTTAGATGCTGGGCATCATATTGCTGTTCTAGTGTTTCCATGTATTTTTCGCTATGGTTAGGTACTTTCCAGTTATCTCTATGTTGCTCTTTATGTTCCATTTTTTTTCTTTTTTTCTTTTTCATTTTTTTGTCGCTGACAGTATTGAAAGCACTGCCATGTGGTCAGAAATTGAGTAACTTAAAGGACTGAACATACAGGCAATCAGATGAGGATTTTGTGAATTTAAGATGAGAGTAAGAAACCATCACTTTAATTCATATCATCAAAGGCCTTAAATCAGTTTTAGGTCTTTTCTTGTTTTTTATATAGTGATTCATTTAGGGACAGCATAGATATAGCAAGTGTGTTACTGAGATACTATAAATTGTTTGCAAATTATTACAAAAATGTATATTTATTGTGTTAATTGTGACATAAACCCATTTAAGGCTTAGAAATGTAATGTATGTGGTCACTGGGAAGATTAGTTTGTGCTAAACAGTTTAGCATTTAGGCAAGCAATAATGCCAGACAGAGTATATGTTATTATGTAAATAACAGCCTCACAGGGGTGTTCTGAGGCCCAATGCTGCACGTGAATGGCATCTATACCCCAAGAAGGGCATTATTTACACAATAACATACACCCTGGAGGACATTATTGTGGTTAGAGAATGGGATATATGTTATTTGTTTTGCAATTGTTTTTTTTAATTACTATAAATGTAATTTTATTAATTTTGATGTAAAATAGTTCCTCTGCCTATTGTTTCAAACTTGCTGTAGTATATACTGACAAAACCTAGGGGTTGAAGTCACTCAATAATGAGTTACATTTGAGTTTCAGACTTTATCACAGCTCTCAACTAATCAGGGACAAATCTCAACAGAATCTGGGACAAATTAAAAACTAATTAGGGACACTTTTAAAATACCAGTACTATTAATCTGAGACATTGACAGACTAAGAGAATGTGAATTAGTATACATTTTCTGAAGTAAAAATGTCTATAACTCTATTTATTGTTATTGTTTATTAAGTGTAATTCACCACTTTTTTTCCAAAAAGGACCCAGTTTTAGGAGGGATTAAGGTAAGCACAACTAAACTTTGAATCAAAATCAGGGGTGTCCCTGAAAACTAAGGGACAGGCAATAGGTATGGACTTCATACCCTTAAGAAAATGCATGTTAACATAAATGTTATTATAGAGATTTTCTAATTTTATGAGTGATATTTAAAATTTGTCCCCATTTTTGAGCCTTTGTCCCCTCATTATTTTAGCCTTTATCTAGATTTCTTGAGCTAACAGGTTGAGAGGCATGCATACCTGTTTGAAAGAGTTGCATCCACTGCTCGATCAATATCTCTCACACATACACTACGCACTTCCACTTTCATGCATGCAAGTACCCATACACTCATACATGCAGGCAGAAATATAAATACATATACACATGCACACACGCACACACGCACACACACACACACACACACACACACACACACACACACACACACACACACACACACACACACACACTTTTGTATTTTTTTATTATCTGTTTGTTTTAATTTTATACTCACTAAACAGAAAAAGTGCTGCTTAGCAAGTAAAAGAATGGATTGATAGCTGTCACTCACTTTTATGGACACATACACACACACACACACACACACACACACACACACACACACACACACACACACACACACACACACACACACACACACACACACACACACACACACACACACACACACACACACACACACACACACACACACACTTTTCTATTTTTTTTAACTTTTTAATTTTACACTCACTAAACAGCAAAAGAGCTGCATAGTGAGTGTAAAATAATGGAGGATGTACTTCATTTTATAGTCCGAGCGCCACAGCAGCTTAATATGCTGCCATGAAGCTGTGGACTCATTTTCAGTGGGCATTACCTGTACATTAACACCCTGCTGGAGAACATTCATGCTGCAATCAGAATGGCGATGTACAGGTCACCCATTCTCTAAATTTCTTTGTAACACATATTTTGCGAGATATGGATATTTGTTTTAGCTGAGGGGATACAACTAGATTTTGTCAAAAGGCACGGGATGTAGCTTTTGGAGGTACAAACTTTCACAGCACCATTGGAAATAATGAGACACTTTTTGTGACCTGTCCTTCATTGTAGGTTGTGAGACATCTTTGAAAAAAACAATCCAAACAAATAAAACAAAAATATGCTTTCGGGGGGGGGGGCTGATGGTATGGGAGCCAGCCTATGATCTTACACTCTGTTACTAGCAAAACTGACAGCAAGAGCTAAACGTGACTCAAAGAGGACAAACAATGTTAAGCGACACAATGGAAGATGCTGTGTACAGCTGTCTACCTGAAGATAGTACATGTTTCCATAGGGGAAGGGCAGGGTATGAGAAGAGCTTGGTCAAAGTGTAGATAGTAGAAAAAAAACAAATTGTCAGCTATCTACAGATAACTGCACATATTCTGCACAACCATAAGAAATTTAGTAGTCTACTATGCTTTCTGAAAACTTTCATGCCTGGCTATGCCAAGGCAAAAGAAAAAAAATACAGTATATAAAGTATATAAAAAGAGGTAACACATTGCAATAATGAAGTAAGGTGATACTATATTTAATATGTGAACTTGGAAACGGATCAGCACTTGCAATTAGAACTCAACAATACATTATGTATTTCCCTTTGGGAAAACTCAGTTCCCACTAATTACCACACTGATGGTATCCCACTGAGCACTGAAGGCGTTATAAGAGATCTGGGGACACAAGCTGACAGCAACCTCTCCTTCAACCATCACATTGCCACTGTGGTCAGAAAGTCCTTCTATGTGGCACATCTCATTACCAAGGGTTTTGCATCCAGGAAGAAAGAGGTCATCATCTCTCTCTATACTTCCCTCATTAGACCAATAATCTGTATAATGCCCCATTTGGCATGTACCACACTAAACACCTGCAACAGCTGGAAAGGCCACAAAAGTACCTCACAAAGAGGATTCTAGGCCTTAAACTCATGCCCTACATGGAAAGACTCAAAAACTCCAGCTTTTCTCTGTCTCATATCGTCTATTAAGAGGTGATCCCTGCTTGACTTACAAAGCCATGTCTGACCCAGCCCTGTTAGAAATTTTACACCTAATGAAATCCCAATCCCTCCCCACCACATGCTCCAGGGACCTCAACCTCATTACCACAATCAACAGAACATGCTGGAGGGACAGGTTCATAACTCAGAGATAGCCCACGCTGTGGAACAGACTTCCCATACATGTCAAGCAGAGCACTCCACTGGCCCTTTTCAAGAGAAATCTTGACGAGTAGATGGTAAATAGAAAGTTCACCCTAGGAATCACTCCAGTGGTTCTACTTGATAGATGCATTAGGAACTAACAGTGGCATGATGCCAGGGCACTTAATGGGCTAGGCTTGTAAAGGGTCCAGGGGCATTGGCCTAGTACACACCCTTTCTATGAACCTATGTATGAACATGGCATTTTGTGCAGACATTTACTTTTTATTACAGTGCTGATTTCAGACTGGGCCTCCCTATCCCCCAAAGCCTGATGTCTCAGGCTAAAGCCCGTTGCACTTCTAAGAAGGAATCACAGGAGTTACAGTACATTCCAAACAGTGTACACTGACAGGTTTCTCTAACATAATAAAAATGACTAACCTTGTCCACGAAATATAAAGCTTCGGTTTCCACGCTGCCAAGTCATGTGCTCAAATCCCAGTAGCGTGGTATCAACTCGTAGGCTCTGCCCACTTTTCCAGACTCGGTAGGTGTCACTAGGGCAGATCTTGGAAACTAGAGGTACTAAGAAACCAAATAAATAAGTGAGTCACTTTAATGATGCTGTTATCTCATTGCTTTTCCATAAACAAAACTTTAACACTTATACGTCAATTCCAATCATGCAATAAAACCTCAAAGGGTAAAAAATAATGAACTGTATTTTCAATCTAGTAATATAATATACAGCCTGCACAGAAAACTAATATTGCACTCAGAAAATACTTATTCCTTACCTCCTGTATGCAGGCATGCGCTTATGTTGCCTAGACTTATAAACATTTGCTACACATACATGTAATAAAATACTTTAAGACAAAACTGAATAAATATAACTATTTCATCACAGATTAATCACACTTAATGGTCCTGTTGTTTATTTATCGCCACTGTCACCTGGGGTAGTTCACCAGCTCTGTGGTTCAAAGGTTAGACTGCAACCCAAGCAACCAGGATTCGACTAACAACTCGGGCTCTGGAGAAGCTATCCAGGGAGGGTAAGAGTGAACAGTAAATGCCATCCCACCCACTCTGAGGAAATAGGGCAGCCCAGACTGATGTAATACTGGCACTCAGCAGAGGCTGTTTGTCAAGGAGGAAGTCAATGTAAGGACTGGGGCATAAAGCAGTGAGGTGTATGTGATGGCAAAGGATAACGTAGCTGTCAATCCACTTGCAGAGTGTCTGCTTGGCAAATGCAAATCCTTTCTTCCCTGAAGCAAAGGAGATGAACAGCTGGTCAGTCTTCCTGATCTCAAACACCCAATTCAAATAATGCCTGAGCTGACAGTGGTCATCCAGAGAATGAATGGTCATTTCTCTTCTGGTTTTTGCTCCCAAAAAGGAAACTGGGAGATGAACAAAATAAATTAGAGACAGCTTGGAAACCACATTTACAAGGAAGTAAAGGTACATTCTAATGGACACCTAATGCTTGGGAAAGATATGATTCCCTAGGCACAGAGAGAATGACCATCATGGAGACAGTCCTAGGCATACTTGATCAACAAGCTTCAAAACAAGCTCAAACTGCAGAAGGACAAGCCTGTTGATCAAATATTCTTCAAAGAGGATGAACATGCAGTAATCTTCTAAGGAACTGCTTGACCAGCTGGACCAGAGTTGTGCCCTCCTCAAGGTAATGGTGTAGAGAAAGAGTTGACACTTGCACGCTTATGATGGAAGCACTGAGTTCTGAATTATACATGCACCTGATACAGTTTAGGATCCCCTGTAAACTGAATGAGTGAGGATATGCTGGGTAATCCTGCCTGGAATAAGAACCGGTTCAGCTTGGAGGTATAGTTCTGCTGAATGAAAGGCTCCTAAAGGAGTCTATAGCAGTAGCCAGGCTATAAGGCAGAGCCAGTTGTCACCCCGACCATAGGGGTATCTTTGGCTTGGTTTGGATTGGGTGAGTTTCCTGTTTTGTCAGGAATCTAAGTACCTGAAGTTGCACCCTTCTCAACCACCAGGGATTAAGAAGAATGAGTTGTGGTCTTTCTTTCCTACACCTTGAAGTGAAATGGGGAATCAGCAAAAATGGCAGGAAAGTGTACAGAAATCTATAATAACATGGGATGGAGGACATATCCACTGTTATTTCACCACTGCTCTCCTGTATTGAGGAGAAGATAGTAAGGGCCACATTCTTTTGGTTAACGAAAAGGTTGATTGCTAGTGTGCTCAACTTCTGGAACACTTGGATATGGCATGGACTTTGAATCTGTATCGCCAAGAATGGACTGCAGAAGCAGCTCAGCATCACATATTAGGCAAACTGAGGCTCCTGGAATCAAGCCCAGGACTGCTGCATGGTTGATGCCTAACAGTAGCTTATCTAGGGAGGGTGAGGCAGACAACTTCCCTGGACACAAAGTGTTCAGGGGGAGTGATAGGATGATTCCATTGCTCTTTAATGCATACCAGCATTGCATTTGTGATCAAACCTGAGCACCGTAGTGCTTTGTGTGTGGTCTAAATTGTAGCAAATGCTTGCTACATTGTAGTAAGAAGTTTGTTACAGTTTAAAAGAAAAAAAAAAAAAAAAGAAGGAGGGTCAGGGACAGGGTGCAGACAGGGGACCTGATTGGCACCTACATTTCAGAAGCTCCAGGTACCCAATCATGGGCTTTTTGGGGGTGGTTTTTTTTTTTGTACTTCCATTGAAGAGCTGGGGCAGGATTAGGGAAGGGGCATGTACCTGGCCACCTGGTTGGTGTGCCAACAGAAGGAGCATCCATTTTTTGTGTGCTTGTTTTTTTTTTGTTTGTTTTAATTCTAAACCTTGAGGCAGGAGGGTGGGTGGCAGGGCACAGATACAGGACTTGAGTGGCTTCTCTATTTCTGTAGCCCTGGTACCTAATTGCAGACCTTTTTTGCAGGGGGGAGGATTGGGTATTGTCTGTAGGAAGCCAGAGAGGTGCAGGTTGAGCCAGCTATGCCACTGATGACTAGCAGCACATGGGAAGAGTGCTGTTAGTTAAAAATGGATAATATTGATCCCTCTCTCAATGGAAGAACCACACTCCTTGATTCATGTGTGGGATTAGATACCTCCCCGCTTCATAAGAGAAGCCTATTTTGTCAGACTCTGTGATGGTTGCTGATACAGAAAGGGAAGACTGACCAAGACATAAGGGTAATAGACTGCAACTCTAAGACAGGTGGACAAGGATCTGCCCTTGTAGCCACTAACACCTTACAGTCCACTGCAACACTTGCATTTTCAATGGCACAAAGAAGATCATGGCAGCCTTCAAATTCAAAAGATGCAGTAGAACCTAGGCTCTGTATTCTGCCTTTAATCATGTGACCAAAGCCATGATCTAATGGGCATCTGCAAGGGCAGAAACAATTAACAATGGAGGATGCACAGCTCCATACCTGTAAAGGCTATCCTCTGCACAGCTCCATACCTATAAAGGCTATCCTCTGCACAGCTCCATACCTGTAAAGGCTATCCTCTGCACAGCTCCATACCTATAAAGGCTATCCTCTGCACAGCTCCATACCTGTAAAGGCTATCCTCTGCACAGCTCCATACCTATAAAGGCTATCCTCTGCACAGCTCCATACCTGTAAAGGCTATCCTCTGCACAGCTCCATACCTATAAAGGCTATCCTCTGAGCAGGAATCAAAGAGAACTTCTCAGTTTATGGTGACTGTCACAGGGATGGTACCAAGGAAGCATCCACCACTTGGGCATTTCCTAGGATACACTTGATGGTAATACCAGAGCTCATCTGTCCAGGTAGAAGAGCAACCAAAGATTCGCCTTCAGCATATCTTCAGCCACTGTAGCCAACACTTTAGCAGAAACCATGGGCATTGCAGAATGTCCAGACTGTAATACCTTACCCTGAAAGTGATGCCTAGTCAGCCTAAACGAGAGGAATCTCATGCATGGCCTACAAACAATGATGTGCCAAAAGGCACCAACATGTCCAACAGCACCATCCAGGTACCATAATGAAGTTAAGGCACAAATCCCTGCTGGTAGTCCATTTGAAACTAGATGTAGAGCTGAGGTGTGGAACAGAATGGAAATATTCTATTCCATTTAGAAGCTGTGCCTGTTCTAATAGCTCCACTGAGATGGACTGATAAACAGGCAAAGCTGTTACAGGGGAGGACTTAAGAGCTCCAGCATATGGCTAAAAATGACCATATCTAGGACCCATTGGTCTTTTGCAATGATTATCCAGATTAGAGAAAACCTATAGTACCCCGTTCTCACAGGTAGTCCCAGACCAGTCAATTTCTGCTGTATCACTTTCAATGGGGCCACCCCTGTGACTTATTAAATAAAGTACAAGGCAAATCTATGATAAAGGGGCTTTTTTTCCTCATTTTGTGGAGAGGAGAAAAACATGAAAGGAAAAAAGGGACATAAATTCCCTCAAAAATTATGATGGCCTGTTATTTATTTATTGCATTTGTTAACCAGGTAAATAGTTTGGTCTGGAGAACCTGTTTAGCCAGGATCTAGGAAACAAGTCAAATAAAATTATTGAAAATCACAAAGAAATATAACCAAATCAACCTATAAAACAGTTTATACAGTAAGTTCATAAAGGAATATGTATGAATAATGCATAAAAATGATCCAAATCAACCTATAAAACAGTTTATACAGTAAGTTCATAAAGGAATATGTATGAATAATGCATAAAAATGATAAATATAATATAACGTCAGGGCCAGTTCACGCAACCTTCATTATGTCACAATCATCTTCATGCAAAAATGTGACATCTGCAAACAACAAATTGCCTCACCCTCTCTGAAAACTATTTTGATAAAATGTGTTGCTTTTCAGTGTTCACAGCACTGTTAAATGAGTAGTCATCATACACAATGAAGCCCTCAAACTACTTTTTTTTTGTTTCCTCCTTACCTTTTCTCTTCTTCATAATGACTTCATGCCCTAAAGAAGCCACCTCCAAGCCATCACTAGTTCCCTTGTTGTCTGAATCCCCCTGATGACCCTGTGGTAATACACCATCTACACTACCAGTAGGAACCACCCCTGATGCTGTAAAAGAAGATAGCACTAGTGTCTTAAGAAGTACAGACACTTCAAACTTTATATCACCACTGAGCTCTGGGCTACTGAGAGCAAACCACCTTCCCTTAAATAATTATACCACTATTGCCACTACAAAAATCCATGAGGAACCTGCTGTAGGGAATGTGGTATCAGAACAGGAAAGCCTGGAATCTTCAGTGCAGTCAGAAGCCTGTCTGTCACAACAAAAGAACAACTACCACCCAGTTTGGTAATTTTGGTAGTGATATCTCTCTAGGAACTTCCACACCACCAGGCTTGAAATGATCAAGTCTGTTACAATCAAACCAAAATTTGACATCTGTATGATATTAAGAACTTTTTAAAACAGTCCAGTTTCCTCAAACTCATTACAGTGAATCCTCGAGTTATGAATACTATGAGCTCCCTCCCCACAGTTTTCAGTCATCTAGCATCACAGACAATGCAGCTAATTATTTCTAATAAACAGAGCACTACACCACGTTGAATGTATTCATCAACAATCTTAAGGCCTATAAAACAAGTCTGACCATCTGCTCAGATTGGCAAATGGTTCCTAATCTTTCTCAAGTCCACAGCATTAGAACAATGCTAGAGCAGCTCAGCACAGCCATATCTGTGGCAGTGGATAGATCAGTCTCTTAAATGGGACAGATAATTCATCATGCCTGCTAGAAGCAGCAAAAGCAAGAATACAATCACTCCAATGAGAAACATTCTGTCACATTTAGAACTTAGTAGCAGACACAGACACATACAACAATGGTGTTAAAATGTTCCAAAGTTATATCAAACACGTCTTCCAATTCCAAATGAATAACAGAACTAATTCATAGGTTCATAGGGTCATAGGTGTGTACTAGGCTAATGGCCCTGGGGCCTTTACAAGCCTAGCCATAGGATTACCCTGGCATAGTGCCACTCGACCTTAGTTCCCAGTACCTCTGTCGAGTAGAGCCACTGGAGTGATCCCCGGGGTGAACTTTCTGTTTCCCATCCACTCATCAAGATTTCTCTTGAAGAGGGTCAACGGAGTACTCTGCTTGACATGCATGGGAAGTCTGTTCCATAGCATGGGCAGTCTCTGGGTTATGAACCTATTCCTCCAGCTTGTTCTGTTGATTGTGGTAATGAAGTTGAGGTCTCTGGAGCGTGTGGTGTGGAGGGATTGAAATTTCTTTAGATGTAGCATTTCTAACAGAGCTGGGTCAGATATGGCTTTGTAAGTCAAGCAGAGATTGCCTCTAAGTAGGCGATATGATACAGAGAATATTTGGAATTTTTTGAGTCTGTCTATATAGGACAAGTGTTTAAGGCCTAGGATCCTCTTTGTGAGGTACTTTTGCGGCATATCCAGTTGTTGCAGGTGTTTAGTGAGGTACATGCCAAATAGGGCATTGTACTCAATGATTGGCCTAATGAGGGAAGAGTAGAGGGAGACAATGACCTCTTTCTTCCTGGATGCAAAACCCTTAGTAATGAGATGTGCCACATAGAAGGACTTTCTGACCACAGTGGCAATGTGGTGATCAAAAGAGAAGTTGCTGTCAACCTGTTCCCAGATCTCTTATAACACCTTCTGTGTTCAGTGGACTACCATCAATATGGTAATTTGTGGGAACCAGGTTTTTCCCAAAGGGAATGACTACACATATTTTGGCATTGAGCTTAAGGCCATGGTTCTGACAACAGTTGTTGGTCTCAGTGAAGCCATTCTGTAGGATGTCAACATCACTTAGGGAGTTAATAATAGCTCCCAACTTGCAATCGTCTGTGAACATTGTCAGCCAGAGTCCCTTCGTATTGGCCTGGACTTCAGAGAAGTAGATACCAAACAGGAGAGGACCCAGGACTGAACCCTGTGGGACTCCATTCGTGACTAGTCGGCAGTCTGACTTGGAGTCAGCTACTTTCACACTGTGGGTTCTATCTGTGAGCCAGTTTACAACCCACCTAGTGATATAGGGGTTGATTGCAAGCTTAGTGAGTTTTTCTATGATTCCTGAGTGGGGAATGGTATCAAAAGCCTTTTCCCAGATCAAGGTAGGCTGTATGAACCACCTTGCTTTCATACACAGCTCTGGTGACTGACTCAAAGAAATTGACCAAGTTGAGCAGGCATGATCTAACCTTCACAAAACCAAACTGTGTGGGATCCAGAGTTCGGAGATTCCCTATATCCTTGTTTATTAGGTTCATGATGATGCGTTCCATACCTTTGCATATCAGACTCATCAGGCTAATGGTGTGCTGGTTCCCAGGGTCTGTAGTCGCTCCTCTTTTGTGGAGAGAGATGTCAGTGCACCATTTGGTAGGGACAAAGCCTGATGTCCTCAAGTCAGATATCTTATTACAAGTTTTGCATCCAGGAAGAAAGAGGTCACTGTCTCCCTTTACTCTTCCTTTGTGTCCTCTAGTCAGATATTAAGGGGTTCCAAAAGTTCTTTATAAAATATAACTCTTTCAAGGTGTGACTCCTTATTGTGCCAAAGCAATTTATTTCATGAAAACACATATCTTTTGTAGCTGCACCAGTGACATCAGTGTAACACAGCATTGCATTCTCCATAACATTTTGGGAAGCATCAGGAGCACAGTCCACTGATCTGACACTGGAATAGTTAACACCTCTCAATCTCAACCAAAACGTGATTGGAGAAAGACAAATTCAGGGCCAATCGATGCCTCTGAAGCCACTTTTTCCATAATGTCTCCCTACAAATATTCTATTTTTCTGGGCTCCTTGAAAGGTCTGGTTCATCATTCATTGAACCAAAGTAGCAGCAGAACTGATCCAATCAGCATCAGCATCCAGGAATTCCATGGTGGTGTCATGTGTAACCACAATTTCCACTGTTCTTCTCTCCTCTTCCACTTGGATCTACCATCCTCCTTAATAGGAAATGCATGAACAGTGGCCGCACTGAAAAAAGTAGGGAAAGTTCCCCATCCAAATTACTCCTAGTCTGTATGAGTATTACTTCAGGTCTTCCCTAAAAATAGGCCATATCTTGTGTAACTGACTTGTTATAAATAAATATCCAGACTGATTCCAAAGAAGGAACTCCTCTGTGACAGATACCAAGAAAATCTATATGGAGCTACTCTTGAAAGGAAAGTCATAAGAAGACCAAGTTGTGCAGGCAAATATCTGCTAAAGCAGCACTTACGACATCAGTAGAGTGAAACTACAATGGACAGCCAGCTGTGTACAACAAAGGGATAAAGCCCTGACTGTAAACCCAAATGATCCAAGGTATGAGTAGTGGCCTGGGAAATGGCAGTGCAGGCCAGATAGGGCTAGAAATGAGTGACCAATGTTGGCTCACTGTTCTGGATGAAAGTGAAGTGTCTAATTCCTGTTACAGGACCACCATCTGAGAAACTGCCACATAAGCATGAATCCAACCAAGCAGTGTTTGCATTTCAGCAAAACATAGCAGGTATATGGAAACATGTATCCATCCTGGGATCATCATAGTGGGTACTGCACAGTATTGTCTGGTCAACAGTGAAAGTGTCAAGATGCTTACCATACAAAAATAAAAGTGTTTTCCAAGCATGATGCCATATCAAGACTACCCCCAATCCCCCTGACCTTCATATGGAATGTGAGGTAGGCACTTACAGGTGTCTTCTTCATGAGGGCAAAACAGACTTGTGGGCCAGAGGAAGAAGAGTCTAAGTGGATGATGATCAGAAGAAAGCAAGATAAAAGTAAATGTCACAATAGACACAAAAAATTCAAATGAGAAAACATTAAGACATCGGCTACTGAACCAAGGAATCCAGACAGCTCTCCAAAAATGTGGCCTAAAAGAGAGGATTGAAAATGGAAGAGGAGAGACAGTTATTTAAGGGTACACAAGTCCAGACTGGTAGAACAGCAAACCCTTCTGACAAACATATCCATTATGCTAGAGACTATTCAGAAAGAAGCTGATTAAATAATGGAACATCCAGGCTGTATCATAGGCCATTTAAATCATATAGGAACAAGCCCACAAATGATAGCATAGAAAGCTGAGTCATTCTGAGAAAGAACCTATACACACTGACCACCTTCTTGGAATAATCTACTATCTGGCTGACCTTGACCTCCAGTTGCAAAAATGGCATCTTTGAAATCAAAGTTCATAAAGGGATGACCTAAGGATCCTCTTCCTTCTTCCTCAAACAGTATCAATTTCTTCTGAAGAAAAGGTTGGGGAAGATTAAATCAGCATATGGAACACTTCATCAAGGTAAGGTCTTTCCACAGAGGATCACCAGATCTGGAGGGCTGCTATCTGAGGAGAAGAACTCACAACCCCAGTTCATCTCAGAGACAAGAACCTTGGCCCCTCATGCTGCACCACAACATAGGATTCAAAGCTATCCCAACAGGGTTAACCAGCATCCTTCCCACAGTGGCAGAGCAAGGGGAGTGTTTCACACACACTCAGGGAAGGGTGACAGGACGCTACAGTATGAAGAGGCAGCATCCACTGGGCTGCTGTCTGAGAAGCTGCATCACTGAAAATACTCTCTGGCTAGGTAGCATTAGGGAAGGGTAGGTATGTACCCCCTGTATGGGAGCTAAAACTCAGAAAAAGAACTAGCTGCAGAAAAGTGTCCTAGAATGAGTGCTTCAGTTTTATCCATTGCAGAGGGTCCCTGAAAGTAATATCTCTCAGATTCCTCAGCCAAGGCATGGAAAACCCACATCTCACCACTGTAAGCTTAAACAGGGGGTGGCAGTCACAGTGCAAGTCATGAAAAATGAGTGTAAATAGAGGCCATAGTGATGAAAGGAAGGGATGACCAATGGAGGGGGCAGTACAAGGTCAAGATCAGGCTGACAGAAATATTTAGTGTGAAGTTTAGTAATTTTGATGTCAATATGAAAATTATCTATATATTGTATCCAGAATGACAGAAAGCGGTGTAGATATGGGAGGGTACAACTACTGAACTGCCACTATGTATGTTTATGTCTTTGGTGTTGTGACTTTTGCCATTCCATTTTTTTTCTGAAGTGGAAGTGGCCTTGGGCAGAGTAGGTGTAAGGTTTAGCACTGAGAGTTGTGCAGCCTTGCATTGCATAGCTTATGCCTACTCTGCCCTAGGCCACTCCCACTTCAGCAACAACAACGGAATTGCTCAGTGGGTGGCAAATGAAGTAGACTCAAGTTCAAACTCAGAGAAGTACCACAGGGACTCAAACGCCTCCTGCATGAGAAACAGAAAAATGACCACATACTCCAATTTGGAGGCAATGGTGGAGCTCAGCCCTTAGTTTTATTTCAAAGCATAAGTCACAACACCAAAGACATAAACATACATAGTGGCAGTTCAGTAGTTTCATATTGACATCAAAATTACTAAACTTCACACTAAATATTTCTGTCAGCCTGATCTTGACCTTGTACTGTTAGTATAGACCCCAAAGCATAGGCATTGAACCTGGTGTTTGTTTAGACCCAAAGCATAGGCATTGAACCTGGTGTTTGTTTAGATGAGATTAGGCTTAGTGTGGCTTAGCTCCGTGAGCACTCTCATCTCTCGTGCTCCTCCTACTCCGCCCCCCCCCCCCAACCCCCCCCCAATACTCTCTTACTTTTATAACCTACCACCCTCCCCCACTCCTCCCAACTTCCTGTACCTCCCCACTCCTACCTAAGATCCACTTAATATGACACCACCCAGGCTTTTTTTACTAACTCTTTTTTTTTTTTTTACCTTGCCCTCCCTCTTTTAATATACCTAACCTTACCTTTATAAGCTACACCCATTTCCCCAAACCAACATCACCCCCCCTCACCCACAGCATACAACACTCCCCATGACTCCTACTCACCCCACCACCTCGCTTCCCTGACTCATCAATCATATTATTTTATCTACCAATAAATTTATAAAAAAATGATAAACAAACATTACTAATTTCAAAAACCCCTCCCTCAAATTCACACACTACTCAAATCACACAGATCCTGACAGGGAGTGAATATCACCCCCCTCTCATTCCACTCCACCTCCCACTCCTCCTCCACCTCCTCCTCCCCACCCTTGTAATTCCACTCTATCTCTCTTAAACTCTCTCATCTAAAACCTAAAATCTAAAACAGTTTCTGACCTGTCATCTAAAACCACACAGAACCCTTTAGTTTCTAGAAGCCCTACTCAGACCTACTATGTCTCACACAAGAGTAATCAAAAAAGACATAGAAAAACACACAGGGAAGACAATGAGGAAACAATAAGGGTAAGAATAGAGCAGGAGCAATAGTAAGTGCTACATTGTAGCCATACTCTACAAAACAACAAACCTCCCTCTAAACAATCTCCTAAACCAAAACAAACAACCAAACAAAAACTACAAAATAAAACAAATACAAAAAAAAAACATAAAAGCATAAAATATATTAACACAACAGCAATAAATAATAACACTAAATAACTCCCCACCTTAACTTCTCACTTGGTTAACTCTTCACACATCCCCCCAGGAATCCATAGTGTACTGACTTTCTAACATCTACAGTACTTCTCATCTTCCATAAATCTACATGGCTTTCTAGAGCTCCCCATCTAGCAGCTCTCCTCCATATCTACTTCCAACCCTTAAAATCTATCCTGGGAGTAGACAGCATGGAATCAAGATCCTTACATCCTTAGATCCTACTCACCACACAGCAGGTAATTCAATGAGTAGGAACCCATTCAAATACCCAAAAAAAACAACCTCTTCACCCCATTAAAAATCCAAAACCAAAATGAAAACTTAAAGCCTCAATAAAAAAAATGAACAAGTCTCTTCCTCTTGAACTTCACCAATCTCAAGTCTCTTTACTTCCTCAAGATTCTAGAAGTTCCTTCCCACTTTCCTCCAAACTTCTTCTCCAAAACACCACACCCCTCTCCTCCAAATTCTATCCAAAGAAAAAAACACAATGGTCAAAAAAACTAAACCAAAACAAACCCACACTCAAAACCCAAAACAAAACAAGAAAAAAAGAAACAAAACAAAGAGAATGACCAAAAATGAAAAAAAAAAGACTCCCACTCCCCCACAAACCTTAACGCAACTAAAAAATGAAAAAAAAAAAAAATTTTAAAATCCTAAAAAAAACACACAAACACCCACCCCCAACACAAAAAACCAAAAAACCACAACAACAACAACAAAGCTCAAACCAGGCAACTGTGCCACCACAAAACCATGCAACAATACAATCAAACCAAACAACAAACAACAGCAAACACATTCAATAGTTTCTTCACAGAAACACTCAACCTTACCACAAACAACACCAAACAATTTGCACAGATCATCCACTACCCATTACAGCAGTCCACTAACTATATCTAAGATCCCATCTCTTCTTAAAAACTCCTTTACCCAGCACCTTATAAAGACTCCATAGCCACTAAGCTTTCTGCTGAAGCAGCCAGTCTGATTTCCTATCCAGTCTCCATTCTCTTCAACCCTCATATGGTCATAGCCTATAAACCTCCCATTACCAATCCTCACCTTATTCCTCCATAGCCAAAATCCCTAATATTATTCCTTCACACCAGCTTCCAGACTGGCAGTCCCACTCCAACCCTCAAAATTAGGGACAAACTTTGAAACTAAAGCTAGCAAACCACTGGCTTAAAAAACTGGAAAAAATGCAATTCAGCCAAACTAAAATTCACCCCAATCATCAATAACTTCTAATACAACAAAAAACTATTATCTACCATCCTTAACTACCTTCATCAGCCTTACTATCATCAATAATAAATTTCAAATCCTCCATAACAATAACTCCTCTCCCTTTCTTTTAACTCTCCCATATTCCAGGAACTAACCTCAACAATTCATACTCAAAACCATCCACACATTTAAAAGTCCCATACATAACAGGCTGTTACATGTCCTTCCAGTACTTGCAATAGGACCTGTTTCTCTTTATTCTTGGAGCAGGACAATACAATCAGTTCTCATACCTTTGATCTTCCATCTTCCCCATCTACTTGCTTCAATTCACTTCAATCAATTGACTTTTGCATCAACACCCCCTATCATCATCACATGCAACAATGCTTCAAATTGCAGACTCATCATCACAAAAAGACACCACTTCCCCAACTGCTTTTCTCACTCTCACCCCCTCGAAACCTTCCCCAACCTCTCTCTCGGACTTACAATGAAGTAAAACTAAAAGACAAAACTCATTAAACTCTTTCACACACCCCAACCACATCACTCTAAAGCTTATTCTATATCACAAGATAATCCCACAAACACTCACTAAATTCACAAATGAAGCTCAATATAAATATGACACCTCAATTTAAATAATTCAAAATTACCAATAATAAAAAAAAAAAACTACTATATCTTCATGCTAAAATTACAATTGCCAGCACACACCTACTACTCTCTCTTTTCTATGCCTCCCCCTCTTTACAAGCACAATAAAGACTTTTAACAAACTTGCTTCTTGTTAACATCAACCCTAACAATGCCACAAATAGAATTGTTACACAAACATAGCCCACTTTGCTGACTTAACCACCACGGTTGGCACACCAAACCACCAACTTTAGAGAACTAAAGCCAAAATGGTTAGAACATTTCTCCATTTCCCAAAAACTCTACCAGCTCTAATGTCATCTCCATCCCCTTAAACTACAAAGCTCAACACCATTATCAAAAAGATCTTACCTCAAACTACCAAAACCAATAATTCTGCTGCTACCCCCCAACTAAAACTAACAATAAAGCCAGGATTTCTTCTGCTCCCACCATAACCAAACAACTCACTCCTCTTACCAACTCCCTATCACCCTCAGAACCCTATCTTTAAAAATTTCCTCTTTACCAACAAAATTCTTCTGTTCCATTTCTCACCAACCTGTCTCATTTACCAATAACTTACCTCCTTATCTTTATCTTTTTTTTTTCCCTTCCTTTACCTCTTTTAAATTGTATTTTTTTTTTTTTTTCCATGCTTTTTTTTATGTGCTTTTTTTTTTTTTTTTTTGTTTTTTTTACCAAGATGTTATTTTTATTTATATTGTATTTAGAACTCAACTATCTTCCCCTTTTATATATGTCATGGTAATGGTGTTTGTTAATTTTCTCGGCTTTCCAGCTGAAAAAAATGTGAAAAATGGATAAATAATCCAACGCATAAGTCCTTGGTGCACCTCTCATTCCTGCCCATGGTTGTCAAGAAATAAAAAGCAATTTGGGGACTCCTCACAAAAGTGGGGGTCAGCAAGATTGATGTTTCAAAGGCCTACAGATGAGTTAGGCTTTGGCCTTGGCCTGGACATTTGCTTTCTTTTCTTTCTTTTTTGTGGATTCTACTTTCTGCCAAAGGGATATCTCTTTGTTAGTACAAATGCTGGGAATCATCCATCTCAGTAAGCCTGTGCATGGTAACGCAGACTCAGAGCTTCCCAGATGTTACATTGATGAACTGGTACTTGTAGTATTCCCTGCTACTGTGCTTTAAGCCAGTGCAAAAGAAGCAGCTCCTTTGAAGGGACTTTGTATGCCATCTGACAAAGGCAGGAATGCCTGTAAACTGTAAGCTTTTTAGGCATCAAACACAGGACATTCTCAATCATGCATGTCAGACTGAGAGCAGAACTGTGTAAGTAATTACAAAGAACTGAGGGTTTAAGGACTGTCACACTCCAGCATGGGTGAAGGGGGGCTATGAATACCCCATGGATGGTAGCTAAACATTGGGAAAAAGAACTTAGCTGCAGAGAAGGGTTCTGGAATTAATATCAGTGTTTATCCACTGCAGAGGGCCCTTCAAAATAAGGTTGCATGTATTCCCCAGCCAGGGTACAGGGTACCCACATTTCACCACTGTAATCTTGACTATGGTGGCAGTGACAGTGCAAGTGGTAAAAAAGGACTGAACTAGAGGTCATGGTGTTAGACAGAAGGGATGAATAATGGGGGGTGCAGTACAAAGTCAATATCGGGCTTACAGAAATGTTGATATAAATATGAATATCATATGTGCTGTAACCAGAAGTACAGAAAAGGATAGAGATATGAGAGAAAGGGACAACTACTCAACTGCTACAATGTATATGTGCTTCATACAATCTAACTTCTCATGTTTTTTTTTAATAATTTTACATAACTTGCATTACCATTCATGTTTATTGTATATAAACATTCAAAGTATATTTTTGTTTTCTCATTTGAATCTTTTCTCCCCAGGTCTTCACTGCAAAGGGGCTGTTAGCTTAGTTGGACTAGCCTGGAAACAAATGTACGAATAAATCAATAAATAAATTTTGCAATTTCACTTTCTTTTTTTACTAAAAACTGTCTTGCGTTCCAGATCATTTTATTGGAATCAGAATACCTGTTAAAGCTAGGGTGTTGAGAAGACATACATGATATTATTTATGGCATCTTGTTAACATTATTAGCTCTAATGTTCATCTACATGGGTGACCAGAAGAGAAATTTCATAAAATAAATCTGAGGATCATTTTTGGAATAGCCAGTCAACATAATCGACATGTCTTTGGAGATGGAAGGAAACCAGAGAAACCCATAAAGGCCCAGGGAAAGCAGTCAAGTTTAATCAGCAAAGCGTCAGGAATAAACCCAATAGTCTTGGGCTGAAAAAGAATGGTACTAACTTCTGCCCTGCTACACTGCCTTGCTGGAGTATATATTCTACATTTTTTAATTTTTGCAAACTGAGTTTTGCAATAAAGTCTGTTCTAATAGTGTGTCTTTGCGTAGTATCTAAAGTTATTACCTTCTGAATTAACCTGTAGAAAATACGTGAAAAGTGCTTGTCTCAACTTGGACATTACTGGATTAAAACAATATACAAATAAATTATTAAATTACAGTTTCAGGGAAAGAAGAGACTAGATTAAAGACACGACCTCACTGTGCTCTCTAGCATGAGTCATAATACCAGCAGTACTTGTTTTATATTCTCTTCCCCCATTAGTTATAAAAGCCAGCAATGAAAGGGTTCCCTGGGAAACCTTGCTAAGCACTGCTTCTAAAATATATAGCCAAATACACTTACACAAAAAGCTAGATAAAAAACAGCATTGCCGCCACTCAGGAGGGAAGCCTTGACAGTTTTCTCATCCCACTCAGATAGCTTTTTTTAGAACTGTGAAAAATTAACAAGGTTACACATAAAAAAACAGTCCTTCTGTGATGTGCAGAGGAGGTACAAAATAAGTGATCACCAGCTACCACTGGAAGTGAAGGAACATTATGTAAGTAATTAGACACTTTAAATCCTGGATGCCACAACACTCGAGTAAAAGCGATATATGCAAGTAACAGTTCAGGCACTGGAAAAGAAAGAACTGTACATCTGCAGTAAGTTAGTTACGGGGAATATGGGAAACGGAAAACAAAGAGTTAGATTTAATATCACATACAGTGCAAGTTAAATATACGGAATGGATAGATTATATTAAAATTAGAAAGCAGAAGTACAGGAATTGTTTGTGAGAAATATATAAGATACTGTGTAAGAGACAAACTGTATAATGCCTCATTCAAGAGGAATAATTAATGATTTCATTACTAAAATAAGCATTAAATTAGTTAATTTTGTCTTGGGATAACACAAAATTACATGATTACCTCAACAAAATACAATAAAGAAAAATAAAGCTATATGTAGCATGATCAAAAATAACTTCAGATTGTCACATATTAAAAATGACAAAAATAAATACAATGTCTGGAAAACTGGGAAATCTAACTCCCTGTATCTTCTGCTGTGGAGGTCTGTGCCTCCCTCTCCCTTGTACTCAAGTATATTAACTCAGAATCATATAACTTCAAAGAAAAGGGAATACTTGATTTCCTATAATTAGTTTTCAAGGGTGCGATTTTTTGTTTGTGGGTTAGTGTGTGTGTATGTGCATGCGTGTGTGTGTGTGTGTGTGTGTGTGTGTGTGTGTGTGTGTGTGTGTGTGTGTGTGTGTGTGTGTGTGCATGTTTGTGTGTGTATGTCCATGTGCGTCCATGTGTGTGAGTGTGGGTGAATGGGTGGGTGTTTGCGTGTGTCCGTGTGTGTCCGTGTGTGTCCGTGTGTGTGTGTGTGTGTGTGTGTGTGTGTGTGTGTGTGTGTGTGTGTGTGTGTGTGTGTGTGCTCTCCCACAAGGAGCCACAGCACTCACCTTGCAAAAATATTTGATTAAATTTTAAGCAGTCTGTGAATCCCTCCATTTTCTTTGTATAGCCATGTTGAGCATCTGCAAAAATACACAATCCATGCTGTGCCATTGTGGACTACAATGATCTGCTATTGAGGCTAATTGGTTTAAATTGCTTGAAACACTGTTTTTAAATGCTTTTTAATTAACTATTTCATATTTAAATACTTTATAAGGTAAGACACTACAGAGCCAGCTTTAGTATTAAATAATTGTACCTACTAAGCTGATACGTGCCACTTGAACAAATAAACATTGACAGGAGCTGTTCTAAGGTTTTCGAAAATGCTTAAACATGACGTACTATAATATTAACTTACTTGACAGGTTTCAAACCTTGCTTTTGGTACAACCAGTGTAAATTTCCTTTGTTAGTGTTATTTATAGCATTTATAATACGCTAGTCAACTTTCTGTTGTTACATTTTTCAGTATGCAAATTCTTAAATGCTTTCTGTTGTAAATTTATCAGTAGGAGTTATGTATAATGGAAAGTTTTATTACAATAGAGTGCAGGTTCATACTGGGAGTTCAAAAACTGTAAGGAGTACATTTATCACGTTGTAAGGATTCGAAGTAATTAGTTTTAAACTGGGGTGCAGAAGTTAAGTACTAGGAGCATATGAACTGTAATGCATTAGGTACATACATGGGGTGCAGAAGTTACACTTAATTTAAGTACTAGGAACATAAGAACTGTAATGCATTAGGTACATACATGGGGTGCAGAAGTTACACTTAATTTAAGTACTAGGAACATAAGAACTGTAATGCATTAGGTACATACATGGGGTGCAGAAGTTGCACTTAAGTTAAGTACTAGGAACATAAGAACTGTAATGCATTAGGTACATACATGGGGTGCAGAAGTTACACTTAAGTTAAACACTAGGAGCATAAGAACTGTAATGCATTAGGTACATACATGGGGTGCAGAAGTAACACTTAAGTTAAATACTAGGAGCATAAGAACTGTAATGTATTAGGTACATACATGGGGTGCAGAAGCTGCACTCAAGTTAAGTACTAGGAACATAAGAACTGTAATGCATTAGGTACATACATGGGGTGCAGAAGTTGCACTTAAGTTAAGTACTAGAAGCATAAGAACTGTAATGCATTAGGTACATACATGGGGTGCAGAAGTTACACTTAAGTTAAGTACTACGAACATAAGAACTGTAATGCATTAGGTACATACATGGGGTGCAGAAGTTGCACTTAAGTTAAGTACTAGGAGCATAAGAACTGTAATGCATTAGGTACATACATGGGGTGCAGAAGTTACACTTAAGTTAAGTACTAGAAGCATAAGAACTATAATGCATTAGGTACATACATGGGGTGCAGAAGTTGCACTTAAGTTAAGTACTAGGAGCATATGAACTGTAATGCATTAGGTACATACATGGGGTGCAGAAGCTACACTTAAGTTAAGTACTAGGAACATAAGAACTGTAATGCATTAGGTACATACATGGGGTGCAGAAGTTACACTTAAGTTAAGTACTAGGAGCATAAGAACTGTAATGCATTAGGTACATACATGGGGTGCAGAAGTTACACTTAAGTTAAATACTAGGTGCATAAGTACTGTAATGCATTAGGTACATACATGGGGTGCAGAAGTTGCACTTAAGTTAATACTAGAAACATAAGAACTGCAATGCATTAGGTACATACATGGGGTGCAGAAGTTACACTTAAGTTAAATACTAGGAGCATAAGAACTGTAATGCATTAGGTACATACATGGGGTGCAGAAGTTGCACTTAAGTTAAGTACTAGGAACATAAGAACTGTACTGCATTAGGTACATACATGGGGTGCAGATGCTGCACTCAAGTTAAGTACTAGGAACATAAGAACTGTAATGCATTAGGTACATACATGGGGTGCAGAAGTTGCACTTAAGTTAAGTACTAGGAGCATAAGAACTGTAATGCATTAGGTACATACATGGGGTGCAGAAGTTACACTTAAGTTAAGTACTAGGAACATAAGAACTGTAATTCATTAGGTACATACATGGGGTGCAGAAGTTGCACTTAAGTTAAGTACTAGGAGCATAAGAACTGTAATGTATTAGGTACATACATGGGGTGCAGAAGTTGCACTTAATTTAAGTACTAGGAGCATAAGAACTGTAATGCATTAGGTACATACATGGGGTGCAGAAGTTACACTTAAGTTAAGCACTAGAAGCATACGAATTACAATGCATTAGGTACGTTCATGGGGTGCAGAAGTTGCACTTAAGTTAAGTACTAGGAGCATATGAACTGTAATGCATTAGGTACATACATGGGGTGCAGAAGCTACACTTAAGTTAAGTACTAGGAACATAAGAACTGTACTGCATTAGGTACATACATGGGGTGCAGAAGTTACACTTAAGTTAAGTACTAGGAACATAAGAACTGTAATGCATTAGGTACATACATGGGGTGCAGAAGTTGCACTTAAGTTAAGTACTAGGAGCATAAGCACTGTAATGCATTAGGTACATACATGGGGTGCAGAAGTTACACTTAAGTTAAGTACTAGGAACATAAGAACTGTAATTCATTAGGTACATACATGGGGTGCAGAAGTTGCAATTAAGTTAAGTACTAGGAGCATAAGAACTGTAATGTATTAGGTACATACATGGGGTGCAGAAGTTGCACTTAATTTAAGTACTAGGAGCATAAGAACTGTAATGCATTAGGTACATACATGGGGTGCAGAAGTTACACTTAAGTTAAGTACTAGAAGCATAAGAATTATAATGCATTAGGTACATACATGGGGTGCAGAAGTTGCACTTAAGTTAAGTACTAGGAGCATAAGAACTGTAATGCATTAGGTACATACATGGGGTGCAGAAGTTACACTTAAGTTAAATACTAGGAGCCTAAGAACTGTAATGCATTAGGTAAATACATGGGGTGCAGAAGTTACACTTATGTTAAGTACTAGAAGCACAAGAACTGTAATGCATTAGTATATACATGGGGTGCAGAAGTTACACTTAAGTTAAATACTAGGAGTATAAGAACTGTAATGCATTAGGTACATACATGAGGTGCAGAAGTTGCACTTAAGTTAAGTACTAGGAACATAAGAACTGTAATGCATTAGGTACATACATCGGGTGCAGAAGTTGCACTTAAGTTAAGTACTAGGAACATAAGAACTGTAATGCATTAAGCACATACATGGGGTGCAGAAGTTGCACTTAAGTTAAGTACTAGGAACATAAGAACTGTAATGCATTAGGTACATACATGGGGTGCAGAAGCTGCACTCAAGTTAAGTACTAGGAGTATAAGAACTGTAATGCATTAGGTACATACATGGGGTGCAGAAGTTGCACTCAAGTTAAGTACTAGGAGGATAAGAACTGTAATGAATTAGGTACATACATGGGGTGCAGAAGTTGCACTTAAGTTAAGTACTAGGAACATAAGAACTGTAATGTATTAGGTACATAGATGGGGTGCAGAAGTTGCACTTAAGTTAAGTACTAGAAGCATAAGAACTGTAATGCATTAGGTACATACGTGGGGTGCAGAAGTTACACTTAAGTACTAGGAGCATAAGAACTGTAATGCATTAGGTACATACATGGGGTGCAGAAGTTGTACTTAAGTTAAGTACTAGGAACATAAGAACTGCAATGCATTAGGTACATACATGGGGTGCAGAAGTTGCACTTAAGTTAAGTACTAGGAACATAAGAACTGTAATGCATTAGGTACATACATGGGGTGCAGAAGCTGCACTCAAGTTAAGTACTAGGAGCATAAGAACTGTAATGCATTAGGTACATACATGGGGTGCAGAAGTTGCACTCAAGTTAAGTACTAGGAGGATAAGAACTGTAATGCATTAGGTACATACATGGGGTGCAGAAGTTGCACTTAAGTTAAGTACTAGGAACATAAAAACTGTAATGCATTAGGTACATAGATGGGGTGCATAAGTTACACTTAAGTTAAGTACTAGGAACATAAGAACTGTAATGCATTAGGTACATACGTGGGGTGCAGAAGTTGCACTTAATTTAAGTACTAGAAGCATAAGAACTGTAATGCATTAGGTACATACGTGGGGTGCAGAAGTTACACTTAAGTTAAGTACTAGGAGCATAAGAACTGTAATGCATTAGGTACATATGTGGGGTGCAGAAGTTGCACTTAAGTTAAGTACTAGGAACATAAGAACTGTAATGCATTAGGTACATACATCGGGTGCAGAAGTTGCACTTAAGTTAAGTACTAGGAACATAAGAACTGTAATGCATTAAGCACATACATGGGGTGCAGAAGTTGCACTTAAGTTAAGTACTAGGAACATAAGAACTGTAATGCGTTAGGTACATACATGGGGTGCAGAAGCTGCACTCAAGTTAAGTACTAGGAGTATAAGAACTGTAATGCATTAGGTACATACATGGGGTGCAGAAGTTGCACTCAAGTTAAGTACTAGGAGGATAAGAACTGTAATGAATTAGGTACATACATGGGGTGCAGAAGTTGCACTTAAGTTAAGTACTAGGAACATAAGAACTGTAATGTATTAGGTACATAGATGGGGTGCAGAAGTTGCACTTAAGTTAAGTACTAGAAGCATAAGAACTGTAATGCATTAGGTACATACGTGGGGTGCAGAAGTTACACTTAAGTACTAGGAGCATAAGAACTGTAATGCATTAGGTACATACATGGGGTGCAGAAGTTGTACTTAAGTTAAGTACTAGGAACATAAGAACTGCAATGCATTAGGTACATACATGGGGTGCAGAAGTTACACTTAAGTTATGTACTAGAAACGTAAGAACTGTAATGCATTAGGTACATACATGGGGTGCAGAAGTTGCACTTAAGTTAAGTACTAGGAACATAAGAACTGTAATGCATTAGGTACATACATGGGGTGCAGAAGCTGCACTCAAGTTAAGTACTAGGAGCATAAGAACTGTAATGCATTAGGTACATACATGGGGTGCAGAAGTTGCACTCAAGTTAAGTACTAGGAGGATAAGAACTGTAATGCATTAGGTACATACATGGGGTGCAGAAGTTGCACTTAAGTTAAGTACTAGGAACATAAAACTGTAATGCATTAGGTACATAGATGGGGTGCATAAGTTACACTTAAGTTAAGTACTAGGAACATAAGAACTGTAATGCATTAGGTACATACGTGGGGTGCAGAAGTTGCACTTAATTTAAGTACTAGAAGCATAAGAACTGTAATGCATTAGGTACATACGTGGGGTGCAGAAGTTACACTTAAGTTAAGTACTAGGAGCATAAGAACTGTAATGCATTAGGTACATATGTGGGGTGCAGAAGTTGCACTTAAGTTAAGTACTAGGAACATAAGAACTGTGATGCATTAGGTACATACATGAGGTGCAGAAGTTGCACTTAAGTTAAGTACTAGGAACATAAGAACTGTAATGCATTAGGTACATACATGGGGTGCAGAAGTTGTACTTAAGTTAAGTACTAGGAACATAAGAACTGTAATGCATTAGGTACATGCATGGGGTGCAGAAGTTGCACTTAAGTTAAGTACTAGGAACATAAGAACTGTAATGCATTAGGTACATACATGGGGTGCAGAAGTTGCACTTAAGTTAAGTACTAGGAGCATAGGAACTGTAATGCATTAGGTACATACGTGGGGTGCAGAAGTTACACTTAAGTTAAGTACTAGAAGCATAAGAACTGTAATGCATTAGGTACATACATGGGGTGCAGAAGTTACACTTAAGTTAAGTACTAGGAGCATAAGAACTGTAATGCATTAGGTACATACATGGGGTGCAGAAGTTACACTTAATTTAAGTACTAGGAACATAAGAACTGTAATGCATTAAGTACATACATGGGGTGCAGAAGTTGCACTTAAGTTAAGTACTAGGAGCATAAGAACTGTAATGCATTAGGTACATACATGGGGTGCAGAAGTTACACATAAGTTAAGTAATAGGAACATAAGAACTTTAACGCATTAGGTACATACATGGGGTGCAGAAGTTGCACTCAAGTTAAGTACTAGGAGCATAAGAATTGTAATGCATTAGGTACATACATGGGGTGCAGAAGTTACACTTAAGTTAAGTGCTAGGAGCATAAGAACTGTAATGCATTAGGTACATATGTGGGGTGCAGAAGTTACACTTAAGTTAAGTACTAGGAACATAAGAACTGTAATGCATTAGGTACATACATGGGATGCAGAAGTTGCACTTAAGTTAACTACTAGGAACATAAGAACTGTAATGCATTAGGTACATGCATGGGGTCCAGAAGTTGCATGTAAATCTGACACAGGAGCTGCAGCATAATGAGTTAACTATTAGGAGTGCAGAGAACTGTATCTAAGTAACAATTACATACTAAAAGTTCAAGATCTGTTAGAAAACTGAGGTGGATGGAGTACGTATAACTGATGTGTTAACTACTTGAACTGTAGGAAATGTAAATACTTAGTTATACAGGTTCATAATAAGCATATTGTCAAATGGTCTTCAAGAAACCTGGCAGTGACACAACACCCCTTCACAGTAACAGTTTATTAGCTAACCCTGATAAAAAGATTATTTCCACATACCCCAGTAAAGAATTTATAGTTTCCAATCCAAACATCAAGCCTAGTACTAAAAGTCCATAGGATGCTACATTGTTTGACATGTAGAAGGAGCTTATTCCAAGGCAGGGAATACATTTTGGTATGAATCTATCAGGCCAGCAGGTGTTGTTGATGTTGCCATGCAGACTGAGATCCTCGGCAAAGTTGTTAGACAGGCCATTAGTTCTGCAAAGGTAGATGAGGCATAAAAGGTTAGGGAATGTCACTGCCAAAAGGGCTAAATAGTTCAAGTGATGTTGATGTAAGGGAAAACAATGACTGTCCAGATTGTCCATAGGTTTGTGTGCCTGTGTCTGTGTCTTCTGTACTGATATCCTTTTCAGGATTTGTTTCTCTGCCTTGCCCCTATGGAATGAACATATAGGTTTAGGCTTATCTGTGACTCTGAAGTACATTAAGGGTGTAATCAGAAAATAAATAGATGCTACAATCATAGCTTTTCCTGCCCAGTTTTCTTAAATTATTAAAAAATATCATATAGGTTCATAGGTATATACTAGGCTAACAACCACTAAGGCCCATATAAGCCTTAACACGCAGCCCAAATGTGATCTACAAATTTGATTTATATATGGGTAATTTACTGACTGTCTCTTCCCATTTGAGACAAAGGTACTAGTGCAAGAGTGAATTTCTACTTAACCATCCACTGACCAAGTTGTACTTACAAAGGGTTTAGGAGGAACTCTGCTTCACATAGATGGGGAGCCTGCTCCAGAGAATGTCCTATTTATGTCATAAGCAAAATGTAGGTCTTTTGATCTAGTAGTTGTAATGGTCTTCATTTTGTGGATATGCAAAAGGTTCATCAAAACAGGATCTGGTGATGCACTGTATGCCAAGCAAAAATCACCTCTTGGTAGTCTGCATAATACAGAGTAAAGAGAAAGGGCTTTGAAGCAATCAGAGGAGGACATTTTACTTAGTCCCTGTATTCTTTCTGTAAGGAACCTTTGTTGGCATTCCAGTTGCTGCATGTGTCTGGTCAGGTAAATAAGAAAGGGGCATTACGTGCTATGATGGGTTTGATGAAGACCAACTACAGTGGTATGATGACCTTTCTGGACGTAGATGCCATGCCAGTTGAGAAACATAGGATTTTCAACTACCCTAGACAAATGTTGGCCAAAGGCTAGGTTACTATCTACATGAGTTTCCAGACCCCTGACTAATTAATCAACTTTTAGGGGTGTTTTATTGATGATGTAGTTACCCTGGGTGACTGACTTCTCAAAACATTCTATAATACATTTCTCTGCACTGAATTTTAAGCCATGGCTTTGTCTGTGTTAGACCTTCTTGAAGGATATTCCTGTCTTGGGAGGATTCAATGACTGCTGTTAGTTTGCAATCATCTGTGAACCTGGTCAGCCACAGGCCTTTAAAACTGACTGTGACCTCTGAGAAGTAGAAGTCAAAGAGGAATGGGCCAAGAACAGAGCTCTAAGAGACTCCATTGGTGACCAGCCTCTTTGTAGAGGTGGCTTATCCATGAGCCAGCATCTATCCAGTATGTTATAAAGGGGTTTATGCCTATTTCCATATGTTTGTTGACAATGCCCAAGTAGGGAATTGTATCAAATGCTTTAGCCAGATCTAAGTAGGCAGTATGCAGCACTTTCACCTCATCCTGTGCCTTAGTGAAGTCCACCAGGTTCAGTATGTAAGACTTTCTTTTGACAAAGCCAAACTGGGGTGGTTCCAGTGTCTGGAGTTCTCCTACATCCTTGTTGAAAATTTCCATATCACTCCTTTCAAAAGCTTTGCAAATAACACTAGTCAAACTAATGGGTCTGTAGTTTCCAGGATCTGTTGAAAGAATTGATAGGGAAAGGGGATGACCATCACAGTCTTCCATTCTGGTGGCACAAAGCCTGTCTTAAGAATGTAGTTAAATAGCGACTCCAGAGGGTCCTGATAAGTTATATTTTTGACTGTTCGGGAGGTATCCTAGGAAGTTATCTGAGCACACTCAGGTTGTATTCTTGACTTTAGCAAGCACAGCCAGTACATGCTCCCTAGTTAAAGTTGAGGGGGGCTATGTTCGAGGATATTTCTTGGCGGATGGCTGGGAGTGAGAGGGGGTAATGCTGGAAATGAATTTGTCCACTAACAGTTTTGTTACATCACCAGGCTTGATGAATGTGGCACCATTAGCCAACAATTCAGCACATTGCTATGTGCTGCCCTTTAGGTTTCTGACGTAGCTGAAGAAGGCATTATGGTTATTGTTCACCTGGGAGGCTATCTTAACTTCAAAGCTGGCACTGTTTGACGTTATTAGCCCTGTTAGTTGCCTTTTTAGTTTGATTAGAGAGTTTTTATCTTTTGGGAATCATCCTTCCTGATTTTTACTATATTTTTTTTCCTTTTGTTGTATATCCTGTTTAATTTGGGATGTGACCAGAACAGTTTGTTTCTGGGGCTAGGTTCTGGGCTTACTTGTGGTATGTACAGCAGCCTCTATGCTCCCACAGTTGTACAGAGATACTGACAGCAATTCAGCATACGTTGCTGTGTTCTTGGGGTTTGGAGGGGCATTGAATTTTGACAAACCATCACTTAATGAAAGGTAATTTGCCTTGAAATAGTTCTTAACTGTTACTGGTTTTGCAGGGATTACAAAGTTGATTTTAATTTTGAATGAGACCTCACCTTGGAGGATGATACATGTGTGGCCGGGAGGGGGTGGGGGGGGGGAGGTGCAGCATTCTCCCATATTTGTGAGTATGAGTAGGTCAAAGAGGTTGAAGCCTCTAGTGGGCACTTTCACTATTTGGTTAAGGGTGATTGTATTTATGAAATCTATGAATCTCTGTACCTGTAGATTTGTGGCCATGTAGGATCTATAAAGGGATATTTAAAGTTTCCCATGAGTAGGGTGTTAGCTTAGATGGCAGGTGTCTCCAGCAGGTCCAAGTATGCATTGTGAGCTTCTTGGGACATGGAGGGTGACCTATAGCTGAATAGGATATAGTATGGGATTTTATCCATGGTGATCTGCACATGGAGAAACTCCAGCACATCATCTTTTTGACCAATCAAGATGTATGCTTGGTATTGATGTATAAAAAGACACCTCCACCTTTATCCCTTGTTTGCACAGCTTTCAACCTCTGAGGTTAATAAAAATTTGCAGTTTGATTTAGAAGATTTGACGACTGTGTAGTTTTTCTATTTTACTTAATCTAGACTTGTTTTCATGTAGTTTATTTAATCTGGACTTGCCTGCATGACTAATTTTTGAACGCTAAGTTGTTTCCTTTTTAATCTGATTATATTATAAATGTTGTGGTTCCAACCAAAGGGATTTATTTATTTATTTGTATATTTGATTCATCTGCATACATACATACCTTTCAACCTCTGACCCTTAAAAATCATGGCACTGGCATTTAAAAATCATAGCAGAGGGTCAGAAAGAGGAGCAATTTTTAATCTTTCACAACAGAGGGTTTTTATGTACTAGACCCTGTATGGTTACTGGCAGCAAATCTTTGTATAGAATTAGTTTATGCATTTAATAAAGTATGTAATCATACATGTTTGTCTTTATCTAAAACACAATAATTCCGGGAGGAACAAGGCTAAATATGAAGACCTCAATCATAGCATTTAAAGAGGTATGTCTACATATCCTCATGAATAAAAAAGCCAGTACTAGTAATTCATTGGCTCTATCCTGTACAGATTTATGTGGGTTGCTGGCAGCAGTATCCTACTCCAGTTTCATAAATGTATCATATATTGCATCATTATTTCTACTGACAAAGCCTAAGAAGGGTGATTTATTTGTGACAAAATGTTACATAACCCTTATTTTAAAGATGATGGCATCATAACCTGTGTTATTTGCAGAAGGCACAACCACGGGTGGAGAGCAGAAATCTTAGGTTTGTTGGTCTTTTATCTGAGATAATGCCACCTCAGCTGGATTTCATATTATTTGTTCCACATTATTTTGAACAGTATAGCCCTGTTACATTTTTAAGTATTGCAATAATCATGAATCTCTGTATAATGCTATGACTTATGACTGTATGAAATGTTTCTTTGTCAGTCAGCTTTGTTAATCATATGTTTCTTTGATGTTGTTTTGGTCTATATTAATGTTTCAAATACTCAGTTATCTACATATCAGTACATGATATGCTCCATGTTTTGCTATCTCTATAACTTTTCTTAGTTACCTTCGTTAACTTGTCACTACAAATGTTTAACTGTTAGATCTTACTAATTATATTAGTACTATTATTATTTGTGGAGTTTTTCTCCCAGGGTCTCCTCTGAAAACAGGCTCATGGCTCTGGCTCAGGGTATTTCAGAGCTGCATAGTTAAGGCTCCTATACATAGCACAAGCAGAACCCTATAATTAAAAGTGGAAATGAATGATGATGAAACAAGGGGGAAGCTCAAGAAACAAGGAGAGACTGGGATTTTGGATACAGATCCTTAAGGAAAATTACAATAATCATGTAGAATATTATATTCATAAAGTAGTACAAAG
This sequence comes from Protopterus annectens, assembly GCF_019279795.1. Classification (NCBI taxonomy): domain Eukaryota; kingdom Metazoa; phylum Chordata; order Ceratodontiformes; family Protopteridae; genus Protopterus; species Protopterus annectens. Next base: position 761,274,470 of record NC_056747.1, on the reverse strand, counting down.
TATTCTAAGAACTAAGCCAACACAGGAATGGAGAAAGGAGATTCTGCCTATAGGGATAACTGCAATTAGGGATACAGACAATAGGCAAGAGGGGGCTGGAATTTATTGGAGAAAACAGGTAAAAGAAGCAAGGTATTGGGTACAAATAATTAGAGAGGGAAAAGTAATAGTATCGGAAGAAACCAAGAATGTATTTGGACTGCAGGATACAGATTACCTTCCCTATCAAGGACTGATATCAGAGTATAGGCAAAAAGAAAGAAATATGGGAATCCTAAGCAAAAGACCAGCACTGGTAGAGTTTTTAGTAGAATCTGGAACAGAAGCTACTGTTAAAAAAGTAATAATTAGTAAATCATACAAAACATTACATGATAACTATAACAATCAATCAGAGGAGGTTAGAAAAGATTGGGAAGAGAGACTAAATAAGCAATTCACAAAGAAACAATGGGGACATATGCACGTCTCCCAAATATGTAACAAAGTCTTGACAATTTATGATCTTTGCTTGGAAGTGTTTACATAGGTATTTTATACCCCAAGTAGACTCCAAAGAATTTTTCTGCAGGTAGCTAGAAAATGTTGGAGGTGTGATGGGCAAGAAAGGGGTAACTATGAACATATTTTCTGGGTGTAAAATGAGATGTCAGACTTTAAAAATTCCCTGCAAACTGCTCTGTTAGAGAATCTGGGTGAGCAATTTGGCCTAACTAAGGAAATTATTTTTTGAGATATGATACAGAATCGGAACTGCCTAGACATAGCAAGGCCTTGCTGAGTCTAATTATGGTGGCTGCCAAAAAACGGAATTACGAGAAAATGGAAATCAAAGTCTAAACTAACTTTACTAGAAGTAGTGAATATAGTAACAGAGATAAAACAACTGGAATTGGGATCTTTAGAGAAGGGTAGAAGCAAATTACATAAGAAAAAAATGGGAATTATGGGAACAATACATGTATAGGAGGGATGAGGTTTAAAAGAACATGCAATGTTTAACTGACAATGACTGGATAGATTATAAGTGATGTATAACATTTGCAATTATAATTATGTCAATATGGTTTGTGTCGTATAATGTTAGCAACTAAAATTATGTCAATATGGTTTGTTTTCATTTATAACAATGTATGATTGCCCATGTCATATGTGATAGTTTAATAAAGAGGTTTCTTGCTTAAAAAAAGAATTCTGGATAAAGCCAAATACAATGGGGGACAAAGGCCCAAAGATTAAGGACATAATATTTAGCATTTTTTTTTTGTGAATGCAGGCTATGATTAAAAGCAAAGAATGTTATCACTGCAAAACAATCATTGACATAGCTTACTTAGGTATGAGATGTGCTGTGTGAGAGTAACCAGTTTAAATATGTTCTTGTAGCCATAATTTCTTTCTTTCTTCACCGTAATCAAACATCAGTGGTATTAACCAGACAGTTTAAATATTTGCGGATGGGTGCAGGTTGTGTCCAAAAAAAATGACTATTAAACTGGCTTGTCAGAGGAAAAGTGTGTGAATATATTGTTGTGGTTGTTAATCCTTTCACTTGATTAGTCAGATGTCAAAGCTGTGTAGAGCCAAAATGCTGGTATTTGTACAGGAGACAGAGGTAGTCTGTTAATGAAAGTCACTAATTACTGAATTAGCAACGATTTTGTAATGGGACAAACACAGACTGTTGATAAAAGTGCATAATTATTGATTCATTGAAATAAGTATGTAAATAAGTATGTGGGTTTGTGTGAGTGTGTGTGTGTGTGTGTGTGTGTGTGTGTGAGATCAGGCATGTATAAGGGCTAGTTGCACCATTTGTAAATGACTGCAGTGAGATGAAATATGTTACTCTGATCATTTTCTTTAATCTTGATAACAGTCAAATGCCCAAGGTTTGCACAGTCAAAATTGATTATTGGGTGGGGCCACCCATAATATGTGGATGAAAAGACATCTCTGCTGTCATTTGATCAAGAATAAACATTCTTTCCTCTGACTTGGCTGGGTTAATGTGTTTGTGTGTATATTTGTGTGTGCGCTTGTTTGTGTCTGTGTACATGTACACATGCATGTGTTTAAAACAAGTTCAAATACATTATGTGACTTTTTGAAATAATCACAACTAGACATCTCAGGCGTGCACAGTAAATAACGGTTCTATAACTGCTCTATCAAACAAGTATAATTTAAAGCAAGCAGGTAGGTAAAATAAACATTTTAAAACAGCCATGCAGGCAAATTCAAAAGTACTGAAGTGTTTCCGTGCTCCTAATAAACAAAAGGAGGCCCACAGATTGAAAACAGCCCAGGGTCCAAAGAAAACTTTATGTGCCACTGATTACATGCAAGCAGTAAATTAGGTACTGGACATGTAAGGACTACATATAAGAAATTATTTAGGTACCAAGGGATCAAGGACTGTATATAAGCAGTGGGCTAGGTACTGGGTTAAGTACTGGGAGTTCAGGGCCTGTACAAAATATGAAATGAGGAAGTGCAGGGATCGTTTTTAAGCAGTGAATTAGATAATGGAAGTGCATGGACAATATATAAGGAGTGTGTTAGTTACTGGTAGTACAGAGACTGTATATATATATATATATATATATATATATATATATATATATATATATATATATATATATATATGCACTGGGTTAGGTACTGAGAGTACAAAGACCATATATAAGCAGGGGTTCTTTTACTGAATGTGTAGGGACTGTATATAAACAGTGAGTTAGATACTGGGATTACAGGGACTGTATATAAGCCATAGGTTAGTTACCAGCAGTGCAGGGACTATATATAAGCAGAGTTAAGCAGTGAGAGCACATGGGCTGTATATAAGCAGTAGGCTTGGTACTGGGAGTACACGGACTGTACATAAGCAGTGAGTTAGGAACTTGAAGTGCAAGGGCTGCATGTAAGCAGTAGGCTGGACAGTGGGAGTGCAAGGACTTTGAAAAAGCTGCGAGTTAGGTACAAGGAATGCAGGGACTGTGTTTAAGTAGTGAGTTAGGTACCGAGAGTATATGGACTGTATATAAGCATTGAATTAGGAACTGGGAGGGCAAGGTCTGTATATAAGTAGTGAGTTAGGAATGGGAGTGCAGGGTCTGCATATAAATAGTGAGATAGGAACTGGGATTGCAGGATCTGCATATAGCTAGTGAGTTAGGAAATGGGAGTGCAGGGTCTACATATACGCAGTGGGTTAGCAACTGAGAATGCAGGTTCTGCATATCAGTAGCAAGTTAGGTCAACAGAGATCAAGCTGATGACCTGGAAGGTGACTGGAGAGAAAGTACAAGTAATTACTCAGGACTCTAGCACCCCAAATAGTTGGAGATGAAGAAGAATGGCAGCACCTCAAATCAGCATGTGTGAGGGACTAGAGAACATATATGTGGCTGAACCAGGTGTGGAAATAAGGTGCATAAGGAAAGTTGGTGGTGGACTGCTTCAGTCCATGAAGTCATCAAAAGGAAGAAAGATTGCAGGAAAAAGTGGATTGGCTAAAAAGGAAGCTAAGAAAGGAGTTGCACTTGCAAGAAGAAGGCATCACAGCCACTCTACCAGCTTCTGGAAATGGACTCACCAGTTGACACAAAGTAACTATATCAGGTTGCAAGGCAAAGACAGAAAGATAAAGAAGATAATCAGACACACCCCATAAGGGATGCCAGCAACAACCTTCTCACCAGTCCGCAGGAAACCAAAGGCAGATGGAAGAAGTACTTCCTGCAGCTTCTGAATGAATAAAACCCTGCAGAAGCTGTACTGCCCCCGACACAGCCTACGACGAGAGAGAAGAAGTGGAGCCCACCCTAGAAGAAGTAAGAATAGTACTAAGGAAAATGAAATCAGGGAAAGCAGCGGGATCATATGAGGTCACAGCAAGTATGATAAAGATACTCGGTAAGATAGGGGAGAAATGGCTTCTGAGGGTACTTACAACAGTGTGGAGAGAAAGGTGTATCCCAGATGACTGAAGAATAAGCATACCCATACCTGTGTTAAAGAACAAAGAGGATATCCACAAATGTGGACAGTACAGCGGTATCAAACTCCTGTCAGACTGCATGAATGTTTTGGAGGGGGTGATTGATAAACAGATACGCAGAGTAGTAGAAAGTAAGATGGGAGATGAGCAGTTTGGATTCGGATCAGGATGTAGCACAACTGACCTGATGTTTGCAGTGAGGGAGACAGTTGAGAAGAAGCTAGAGATGAGGAAAAAGTCCAACTGGGCATTCCTAGACTTGGAGAAAGTGTATGACAAGATCCCAAAAAAGCAGATTTGGGTAGCACTGTGGTAGTTTGAAGTTCCAGAAACATTGGTAGAATTAGTGCAGGCTATGTACAAGGACCCAATGGCTCAAGTGTGAACAGTGTTCAGTCTCACAGAGGGGTTCCCAGTGGGAGTGGGTGTGCATCAGGGTTCAGCTCTGAGCCCATTGCTGTTCATACTGGTGATGGACTACATTAGCAAAGAGGCATGATGGAACAGATCAACAAAGTTGCTGTATGCAGATGATGTGGCATTACAGGCAGACTTTGAGTTAGAACTTCAGCAAAGGATAGGAGAATGGATACAAAACTGAAGGCACATGGGATGAAAGTAAGTACAGATAACGCTGTGAAAATGGCAGGAAATTGGGGAAATCAGAAGAAGCTGAGAATTGAGATAGAAAGGAAGATAGTGGAACAGGGTAATAGCTTCAATTATCGAGATGGGATGGTTGAGGAGAAGGGATGCCTGAATGTACAGGTCAAAGCTAGAATCAGGGGGTCTCAGTCAACTGGCAGACAGTGCCAGGTGTAATATATGAAACAAAAATGCCAAAGAAGTTGAAAAGTAAGGTGTACAAAACAGTGGTGCACCCAGTACTGTCACTTTTCTAATGTGCACTAAGAAGATGTTGAGGCTTGAGTGTTTGGTTAAGTAGTTTATTATATAAAAACACATCAGGATGGATGACAGGAACGTTAAACTTGAACTATCTAACTGACTACTACACACATGTATGCTCTTACTCTGGCTGCTCACTCAAAATGGCACTCTTGCTTGCACGTGCTCAGTACTTATATGCATGTGCTGACTCACTGGAAACTTCTTAAAGGTATATCACACCCACTGATCTAAATCCTCCCTCTTTACTGAGCTGTCTTATATAAGCAATAACATTTCAATAGGCATGCAATTATACAAACACTAAAACAGAAAAACAACAGTCATGTCCAGGTTGCCGTGTATCTGGAAGTAGGTATGGAGATGCGACCTGATCTTGTGACATAACAGGACTGGGTTTAGCAATAGGGACAGTCACTGGGGAATGCTCTGCTTGAGGAGTCTCAGGGATTTTTTCAGGAATGGGGATTGATGATGGAATATCCTCTGGAACAGGAACACTGGACACGTCACTTTGAGAACTAGAGTCTTTGTCACATGCAAGATGCTATAATACTAGTTTAGACATTGGTAACAAATGCTTCTGATTTCATATGAATTCCATTCCTTTGATTCCACAATGTACGATCTCAGCTCTTGACACAAACTCTTCACAAATCTGATGTGATCAAAACCTTTTGATGTCTGCATCCTCACTATCTCCCCTTTTTGCAAAGAATGGAGCAGTTTGCTGGTTTTATCATAGTAAAAATTCTGGGACAAACACTTCTTCAACAGTTGGGCTTTTACTGCTATGTTGTTCTTAGCACATGGAACCAGCAAACTACTGCTGACTGGTAGTGTGGTTCTGGTTTATCTCAACATAACTCTCTGGGTAGGTGAATCAAGATGTTTATCACAAGGAATGTTTCTGAGATTTAACAAGCTGAGAAAAACAGTATTGTCATGTCTGGATTTCTCTAACAGCTGTTTTGCACTTTGAAATGCATGTTCAGCCAAGCGGTATTCAGGATTACTTGTAATATTAAAAAAGTCCCACTTTTCTGCAAATTTCTTGAACTGCTGACTTGTAAACAGTGCACCATTGTCAGAAATAACTCTGTGTGGACTACCATGGACAGAAAAATGTTACTTCAACTTAGTAATGACAGTACTAGAAGTTATGTTGAAAAGTAGGTCAATCTCAAACCAATTTGAATAACAGTATACTAACACCAAATAATGTTGACCATTCCACTCTAAGAAATCTGTGTCTACTGTCGAACAAGGTAATTCAGGAATCTGACTTAAGTGAAATGGTTCTTTTTGTTGATGCGGCTTTGTACTATTATATGCTGAACAAGATGAAAGCACTTTCTTGATATCTCTCGACACAGAAGGCCAAAATACTAGACCTCTTATCCTTATTCTGGTAGAATCATTTCCTGGGTGGCCACGATGCAAGATCTTAATATACTCTTGTTGCAAGGACTTTGGAGCAATCACTTTAGGACCTTTCATTAAGATACCATTGCTGACAAAATCACATCTCTGTATGGAAAATATGGTTGCACTTTTACTGGTAAACAAGATTTCTTGGAAGGCCATCCTCGACTGATAAAGAGATTGAGCTTCTTGAGAATCAGATCTAAAGCTGTGTTAGTTCTGTGCTCATCAAGGTGTGGAAGAAAAATGTCTCACTTCCAAGACTTCATTGTTATGCTGTTCTGCATTTTGATAAAGTATCAGCAAGATAAAAAAGTTTGCCTTTTGTGTAAGCAAGATTGAAATTGTACTTCTGCAATTTGAACATCATGCATTGCAATCTGGCAGGAGTTGTATGCATAGGCTTTCTCAAAATGGTAACTAGAGGTTGGTGGTCAGTTTCAATCTGAATAGGCTGACCATAACTATAATCATGCAACTTCAAACATGCAAACACAATTGCCAAAAGATCCTTCTCAGTCTCAGCATACTGCATCTCAGTTTGGGTAAGAGTTCTTGATGCACGGGCTACTGGTCTACCCTCTTGAAGAATGACTGCACCTAGACCAAACTTAGAAGCATCACAGGAAAGAGCAACTGGTTTGTGAACATTACAGTAGCTGAGTGTTGGTGGGCTGGCAAATTTTCTGTTTCAGGGCATCAAATACTCTTTGGTGCTGTTCTGACCATGACCAAATTATATCTTTCCATGTCAGCTCTCTGAGCGGTGTTGAAAGTTGGCTTAAATCAGGAATGAACTTGCCTAGATAGCTGACCTTGCCAAGAAAACATTGTAGGGCTTGGACATTGTCTGGAGTTGGCATCTCGAAAACTGCGGTTTGCTTGGAAGGATCTGGCTGCAAGCCTGAACAGGTAAACAAGTGACCAACATAAGAAACTTCTCGTAGCCTGAATTTGCACTTCTGAGAATTCAGCTTAAGATTCATTTCACCTGCTCTTTCCAGAAATTTCTTGAGGTTTCTGTCATGTTCAACTTCACCATTGCTTCCTACTAGAATATCATCTACTATAATAGCACATGGACAGCCAGAAAAAAAATTGCTCCATTGCAAGCTGAAAGACTTCACTGGCAGAATTTATTCCAAATGGCATTCCCAGAAATCTGTATCTTCCAAAAGGCGTACCAAATATGGCTAACAAGGAACATTTTTGGTCAAGCAAAATTTGCCAGAATTAACTCTTTGCATCTAAGACAGAAAAAACAGTGACATTTGGCATGAGATAAGATGATTAGGTCTTTTTAATGCTTTGTTAAAGTCTCTTGGATCAATACATATTCTGATATCATCTGAGTTTTTCTTATAATCTACTACCATGGAGGATACCAATTCAGTTGGTTCTTCTACTGGACAAATTACTCCTTGCTGCACCATTTTGTCTAGCTCAGCTTTGACTCTGCTCTGCATAGCTACTGGAACTTTCCATGCTGGTCTGATAACTGGGTTGATCTCTGGCTGGATAAAAAAGCTAGGAAAACACTCCACTGGTCACCCACAAGTAAAAAAATAATAAATGTTTGAAAAGATGCAAAGTAGGGTGTAAAGGTGGATAAAATGTACTAGCCAATTTATACTCATTCATGACATTATTGTCTTGACTAAATAACACCCTAAAGTTTAGTTTTCTTACAAAAATTATATTATTATATTTCCAAAGCGAAAAATGAAAGTGCCCTAGCTAGACATGTTGAAGCATTTCCAGATCATACATTCAAATTTAGGGCTATTGACTGTGTGAATTCAAATGGAACAGGTGGTCCCGATTCATTAATGTTGGAGAAACTTGAATTGAGGTGGCAGCTTCGTGCAGATACCTGTCATTTTCCAGGGTTGAATGAAGTGTATTCTATCCTGTGTATTCTTAAATTGAAAAATCTAGAGAGATAGACTCATGAAAGGTGTAAGTGAGTCCATACCCTCTGGTTGTAAGGTGCTGTCATGTGGACAGAATGGGTCAGGATAAATTATTTTAATATTTTAATTTTCATCATAATGAAGACATTAAAAATAAAAATATGCATGAAATAAATAATGTTGATTATGAATTTTAGGCTAAATATTTTAGTAAGAGTATATTTAAGGCATTACTTGTAAAATATTGAAATAAATGTTATAGTTAATAATATGAGGATGTTATAGGAAAGGGGTCTATATTAGATCAGCGAATGCTTAAACAAGCGAACGCTGATTGATCGACCTTATTTTAGCAAATGTTAAAAATATCGAAGCAACAGAAACTCAAATTGTTTCCTAGGGAAAGAATTCAGTTGTCGATTTCTGTTGCTTCGGTATTTTCAGTGCTGTGATGGAAAGTTACAGGTCGGATTCAGGTAAGTGTGCGATTGTGTTGATGTGAGTGTTAGGGTGGGTTAGGTGAGTTAGGGTTAGGGCTCGGGTTAGGTATGTGTGCGATTGTGTGGACGTGAGGGTTAGGGTGGGTTTAGGTGAGTTATGGTTAGGGAGCGGGTGAGGTGAGTGTGCGATAGTGACGGACCTTAGGGTTAGGGTTTGGGTTAAGGTGAGTGGATAGTTAGTGGTGTGTGCATAGTTTAGTGTAGGGTTATGTGTCAGATTTTAGGTGTATGTGTGTGGATTTCTGTTTGGTGTGCTTGTGTTGTGTGTATGTGTTTTGGATCAGCGATTTTTTTTCCCTAGGAATAAAATCGCTGGTCTGACAATTCGAGATTGTAAGCTTTCGCGTACATAAGGTTGATCAATCAGCATTCGCTTTTTTAAGACCCTGGGGAAAGGTGTCTTTAAATGGAGGTGTGTGTTAAATGTCACATGATTGATGACTTTTTTATTTAAACTTTGCATTTGTACATGTCTGTTATCTGAAGAAGTCTCCCTATAAGGAGAGACGAAAAGCGCTTAATAAAACGGACTTTATTTTTTACTTGTGGGTGACCAGTGGAGTGATTTCCTGGGTTGATCTCTGGGTCTAAATTCATAGAGTGCACAACTGGTAGTTTGCCTGCAAATATATCAGCATACTCTGAAAAATAGTTTGGGTGAAATTTGAAATGTTGCCATGCAGGCTTATACGGTGAAATATTATTATATGAAAGCAGTCCAATTTTCAAACTGTCTCTGAGGCCTAATAATGACTGCATGTGTCTCTTGACTACATAAAATTGCAAGTCATGGCTGTTCCCAGAAGAGTAACATGAAAGCACCACTGAGCCTTCAGTTTGAATCTCTTCACCACCATAAGCAACAAGCTTCACACACTTTGTCAAATCAAGTTGTTCTGCAGCTTTTACAAACCACAAGACCTACTAATGTAACAAATTCTTCTAATGCCGAGTTGAAGGTACTGCTGCTTAATGCTTAATGTCTTAACAAGAGACTGCACTCCATGGAAGCTCTCCTCACCCTGGAGAATGCTGATGTCTGTGCAGTTACAGAGATGTGGCTCAAGGATGTGGAAAGCATCCCAACAGTGCAAGGCTACAATGCACACATTGCGACTACCCTCTGAAAAGAAAAAAAATTAAATGAGGTGTTTCCATTTACATAAAAAACAATCCCACCACAAGATTGGTCAAGCCAGATGACTTACTTGAGCTACTCTATGTCCATAGACATAGGCAAAACCTCCCACTATATCATTGCTAGCTATAGGTCCCCAACCATGAACCATGAAAACCACTCCATATATATGAAGTTACAAGAATCACTTACCATTTAGCCTAACACATGATTCATGGGTGACTTTAACTACCCCTCCATAAACTGGGAAAAATACACAGCAACTAACATGCAGGCTTAAAGATTCTTGGACTTCGTCAATGCAAATGCTCTGAAACAGCTGGTATGATCTCCCACTAGGGGTTCAAATATCCTTGACATAATATTTACAATAATGGGGGAGCACTGTACCCCCCTCCCCAATGCAATGTCTTCATTGGTAAGATCAGATCAGAAATTGGTCACCTTTGAAATAAATGTAACAGTAGAATTCCCATCAAACCCTAAAACCTTAAGGAATTTTTTTCCAAGGCACATTATCTTCTATTGATAGCAGATGTAATTTTTAAAGCCACCCAACCCCCAAAACACAAACGTATATGCAGAAGTATACATGAATGCACAATATCTGTAAACTGTACAAAATTTTTGCAGAATGTCCAGATTTTTGCTTCATATTTTTGGTCTGTTCCTCATAAAATTTTGATTTTTCTATCAAATCCCTAGCAAATCATTGAGGAGTGAAGTCAGAAAATAACGACAGACATTTGCGTTTCAGACTTCATACTCTTCAGAAAATTCATGCTATTGCAAAGTCTGTTATTCTATCAACTTTCTAAGCTTGTAAGAGCAATATTTAAAAACTGTCCCTATTTTTGGGCTTTTGTCTCTCCATTATATATGGCTTTGTCAAGATTTCTTAGTCTTAGAGGTTGAGAGGATGCACTGTACAACCACTTAAACAATTGCATAGAAATGGCAGTGCCTGACCATACTAAACCCAGGTCTAGCTGGAAAAACAAGTCACCCTGGTGGACTCCTGGTATAAATAGATTATACAACAGAAGGAAGAAATTCCCATCTAGAAGAAAATGGGAGGGTGCAAACAGAGAAAAAAACCCTCATCAGGCAAATCAGGAAACTAGTCAAGTCCTCAAAAGCTAAATATGAGACTAAAATAGCCTCCTAAGCAAAGGATAACCACAAAGCATTTTTAGCTATGTAGAAAATCTTAAGGAAAACACTCAACAATGTGCCGAGTTGGCTGTAGATCACAGTACCTATACTCAGCCAGAAAAAATAACAAACCTGCTGGCTAATAAAATCAGCTCACATTTCACCTCTGGTCACTCCCCATGAAATACCCCTTACTATTCCTTTGCCTGTCATCACAAAAGAACAGGTCATCACTGCACTATCCAAAGCTAGAAAGACTCCATCAGTGAACCATGATGGAATCCTAGGGTGCCTATTAAACAGCTTGAAGTATGACCTAGCAGATCCAGTTGGACCCCTATTTAACCACAGTCTCCAAACAGGCTTTGTCCCAGTTGGGGAGGGGGGAACAGCAACAGTCATCCCTCTACACAAGGGGGGACCATCAATGGCCCAGAAAACTACCAACCCATAAGTCTGACTAGCCTCATATGCAAGGCTATGGAAAAGATAATCTTGGACCTGATTGACAATGACATAGGAAAACTCCAGACTCTAGACCCAACCCAGTTTGGCTTCATCAAGGGCGGGTCCTGCCTGCTCATTCTGGTGGACTTTTTTGAGAAGGTCATCAGGCCATGGATGAAGGTAAGACAGTGCATACTGCCTACCTTGACCTGGCCAAAGCATTTGACACACAACCCAACTCAGGTATTATAGATAAAGTCACGAAATTGGACATAAACCTGTACAGCACCAGATGGATAGCCAAATGGCTTACAGAGAGGACACATGCTATTAGAGTGGGGGAATCCATATCCAGAAAGAGGTCTGTTACCAGTGGAGTATAGCAGGGGTTAGTGCTGGGCCCCCTCCTTTTTTTGATATACTTCTCAGATGTGAAAGCAAATGCAGATGACCTTTGGCTGACTAAGTTTGCTGATGACTGCAAACTGGGGACAATCATTGACTCCCCAAATGATGCTGATATCCTACAAAAAGGACTGAGGCAGACTAATGATTGATGTCAGTACCATGGCCTCAAACTAAATGCAAAGAAATGTATAATAAGACATTTTGGGAAATCTAATACCCTTGCAAATTACAACATTGATAGCAACCCTCCTAAGAGTGGACCCAGTGGTGAGGGATCTGGATACTCAGATAGATAGTAATCTGAACTTTGACCACCATGTGTCCACAGTGGTGAAGAAATCCTTCTATGTGGCTCAGCTTATAAGTAAGGGCATAGTATCCAGATCTAAGGATGTCATAGTACCACTGTACTTGGCCCTCTTGAGCTCCTATGAACCTATGAACCTATATAAGAAATTATTTAGACATCGAGTGCAGGGATTCTGATGGTAGTAAGTTGAAAAGAAATGTTTAAATAAAAGCAGCAAGATACAAACATTTAGAGATAGGACTATGCTACCAAGTAAGATACAAACATTTAGATATAGGACTATACTACCAAGTAAGATACAAACATTTAGAGATAGGACTATACTACCAAGTAAGATACAAACATTTAGTGCTAGGACTATACTACCAAGTAAGATACAAACATTTAGAGATAGGACTATACTACCAAGTAAGATACAAACATTTAGTGCTAGGACTATACTACCAAGTAAGATACAAACATTTAGTGCTAGGACTATGCTACCAAGTAAGATACAAACATTTAGAGATAGGACTATACTACCAAGTAAGATACAAACATTTAGAGATAGGACTATACTACCAAGTAAGATACAAACATTTAGTGCTAGGACTATACTACCAAGTAAGATGCAAACATTTAGAGATAGGACTATACTACCAAGTAAGATACAAACATTTAGTGCTAGGACTATACTACCAAGTAAGATACAAACATTTAGTGCTAGGACTATACTACCAAGTAAGATACAAACATTTAGAGATAGGACTATACTACCAAGTAAGATACAAACATTTAGTGCTAGGACTATACTACCAAGTAAGATACAAACATTTAGAGATAGGACTATACTACCAAGTAAGATACAAACATTTAGAGATAGGACTATACTACCAAGTAAGATACAAACATTTAGAGATATGACTATACTACCAAGTAAGATACAAACATTTAGAGATATGACTATACTACCAAGTAAGATACAAACATTTAGAGATAGGACTATACTACCAAGTAAGATACAAACATTTAGAGATAGGACTATACTACCAAGTAAGATACAAACATTTAGAGATAGGACTATACTACCAAGTAAGATACAAACATTTAGAGATAGGACTATACTACCAAGTAAGATACAAACATTTAGAGATATGACTATACTACCAAGTAAGATACAAACATTTAGAGATAGGACTATACTACCAAGTAAGATACAAACATTTAGTGCTAGGACTATACTACCAAGTAAGATACAAACATTTAGAGATAGGACTATACTACCAAGTAAGATACAAACATTTAGAGATATGACTATACTACCAAGTAAGATACAAACATTTAGAGATAGGACTATACTACCAAGTAAGATACAAACATTTAGAGATAGGACTATACTACCAAGTAAGATACAAACATTTAGAGATAGGACTATACTACCAAGTAAGATACAAACATTTAGTGCTAGGACTATACTACCAAGTAAGATACAAACATTTAGAGATAGGACTATACTACCAAGTAAGATACAAACATTTAGAGATATGACTATACTACCAAGTAAGATACAAACATTTAGAGATAGGACTATACTACCAAGTAAGATACAAACATTTAGAGATAGGACTATACTACCAAGTAAGATACAAACATTTAGAGATAGGACTATACTACCAAGTAAGATACAAACATTTAGAGATAGGACTATACTACCAAGTAAGATACAAACATTTAGAGATAGGACTATACTACCAAGTAAGATACAAACATTTAGAGATAGGACTATACTACCAAGTAAGATACAAACATTTAGTGCTAGGACTATACTACCAAGTAAGATACAAACATTTAGAGATAGGACTATACTACCAAGTAAGATACAAACATTTAGAGATGGGACTACACTACCAAGTAAGATACAAACATTTAGTGCTAGGACTATACTACCAAGTAAGATACAAACATTTAGAGATAGGACTATACTACCAAGTAAGATACAAACATTTAGAGATAGGACTATACTACCAAGTAAGATACAAACATTTAAAGATAGGACTATTCTACCAAGTAAGATACAAACATTTACAGATAGGACTATACTACCAAGTAAGATACAAACATTTAGAGATAGGACTATACTACCAAGTAAGATACAAACATTTAGAGATAGGACTATACTACCAAGTAAGATACAAACATTTAGAGATAGGACTATACTACCAAGTAAGATACAAACATTTAGAGATAGGACTATACTACCAAGTAAGATACAAACATTTAGAGATAGGACTATACTACCAAGTAAGATACAAACATTTAGAGATAGGACTATACTACCAAGTAAGATACAAACATTTAGAGATAGGACTATACTACCAAGTAAGATACAAACATTTAAAGATAGAACTATTCTACCAAGTAAGATACAAACATTTACAGATAGGACTATACTACCAAGTAAGATACAAACATTTAGAGATAGGACTATACTACCAAGTAAGATACAAACATTTAGAGATAGGACTATACTACCAAGTAAGATACAAACATTTAGAGATAGGACTATACTACCAAGTAAGATACAAACATTTAGAGATAGGACTATACTACCAAGTAAGATACAAACATTTAGAGATAGGACTATACTACCAAGTAAGATACAAACATTTAGAGATAGGACTATACTACCAAGTAAGATACAAACATTTAGAGATAGGACTATACTACCAAGTAAGATACAAACATTTAGAGATAGGACTATACTACCAAGTAAGATACAAACATTTAGAGATATGACTATACTACCAAGTAAGATACAAACATTTAGAGATATGACTATACTACCAAGTAAGATACAAACATTTAGAGATAGGACTATACTACCAAGTAAGATACAAACATTTAGAGATAGGACTATACTACCAAGTAAGATACAAACATTTAGAGATAGGACTATACTACCAAGTAAGATACAAACATTTAGAGATAGGACTATACTACCAAGTAAGATACAAACATTTAGAGATAGGACTATACTACCAAGTAAGATACAAACATTTAGTGCTAGGACTATACTACCAAGTAAGATACAAACATTTAGAGATAGGACTATACTACCAAGTAAGATACAAACATTTAGAGATGGGACTACACTACCAAGTAAGATACAAACATTTAGTGCTAGGACTATACTACCAAGTAAGATACAAACATTTAGAGATAGGACTATACTACCAAGTAAGATACAAACATTTAGAGATAGGACTATACTACCAGGTAAGATACAAACATTTAAAGATAGGACTATTCTACCAAGTAAGATACAAACATTTACAGATAGGACTATACTACCAAGTAAGATACAAACATTTAGAGATAGGACTATACTACCAAGTAAGATACAAACATTTAGAGATAGGACTATACTACCAAGTAAGATACAAACATTTAGAGATAGGACTATACTACCAAGTAAGATACAAACATTTAGAGATAGGACTATACTACCAAGTAAGATACAAACATTTAGAGATAGGACTATACTACCAAGTAAGATACAAACATTTAGAGATAGGACTATACTACCAAGTAAGATATAAACATTTAGAGATAGGACTATACTACCAAGTAAGATACAAACATTTAAAGATAGGACTATTCTACCAAGTAAGATACAAACATTTACAGATAGGACTATACTATCAAGTAAGATACAAACATTTAGAGATAGGACTATACTACCAAGTAAGATACAAACATTTAGAGATAGGACTATACTACCAAGTAAGATACAAACATTTAGAGATAGGACTATACTACCAAGTAAGATACAAACATTTAGAGATAGGACTATACTACCAAGTAAGATACAAACATTTAGAGATAGGACTATACTACCAAGTAAGATACAAACATTTAGAGATAGGACTATACTACCAAGTAAGATACAAACATTTAGAGATAGGACTATACTACCAAGTAAGATACAAACATTTAGAGATAGGACTATACTACCAAGTAAGATACAAACATTTAGAGATAGGACTATACTACCAAGTAAGATACAAACATTTAGAGATATGACTATACTACCAAGTAAGATACAAACATTTAGAGATATGACTATACTACCAAGTAAGATACAAACATTTAGTGCTAGGACTATACTACCAAGTAAGATACAAACATTTAGAGATAGGACTATACTACCAAGTAAGATACAAACATTTAGTGCTAGGACTATACTACCAAGTAAGATACAAACATTTAGAGATAGGACTATACTACCAAGTAAGATACAAACATTTAGAGATAGGACTATACTACCAAGTAAGATACAAACATTTAGAGATATGACTATACTACCAAGTAAGATACAAACATTTAGAGATAGGACTATACTACCAAGTAAGATACAAACATTTAGAGATAGGACTATACTACCAAGTAAGATACAAACATTTAGAGATAGGACTATACTACCAAGGAAGATACAAACATTTAGAGATAGGACTATACTACCAAGTAAGATACAAACATTTAGAGATAGGACTATACTACCAAGTAAGATACAAACATTTAGAGATAGGACTATACTACCAAGTAAGATACAAACATTTAGCGATATGACTATACTACCAAGTAAGATACAAACATTTAGAGATAGGACTATACTACCAAGTAAGATACAAACATTTAGTGCTAGGACTATACTACCAAGTAAGATACAAACATTTAGAGATAGGACTATACTACCAAGTAAGATACAAACATTTAGAGATATGACTATACTACCAAGTAAGATACAAACATTTAGAGATAGGACTATACTACCAAGTAAGATACAAACATTTAGAGATAGGACTATACTACCAAGTAAGATACAAACATTTAGAGATAGGACTATACTACCAAGTAAGATACAAACATTTAGTGCTAGGACTATACTACCAAGTAAGATACAAACATTTAGAGATAGGACTATACTACCAAGTAAGATACAAACATTTAGAGATATGACTATACTACCAAGTAAGATACAAACATTTAGAGATAGGACTATACTACCAAGTAAGATACAAACATTTAGAGATAGGACTATACTACCAAGTAAGATACAAACATTTAGAGATAGGACTATACTACCAAGTAAGATACAAACATTTAGAGATAGGACTATACTACCAAGTAAGATACAAACATTTAGAGATAGGACTATACTACCAAGTAAGATACAAACATTTAGTGCTAGGACTATACTACCAAGTAAGATACAAACATTTAGAGATAGGACTATACTACCAAGTAAGATACAAACATTTAGAGATGGGACTACACTACCAAGTAAGATACAAACATTTAGTGCTAGGACTATACTACCAAGTAAGATACAAACATTTAGAGATAGGACTATACTACCAAGTAAGATACAAACATTTAGAGATAGGACTATACTACCAAGTAAGATACAAACATTTAAAGATAGGACTATTCTACCAAGTAAGATACAAACATTTACAGATAGGACTATACTACCAAGTAAGATACAAACATTTAGAGATAGGACTATACTACCAAGTAAGATACAAACATTTAGAGATAGGACTATACTACCAAGTAAGATACAAACATTTAGAGATAGGACTATACTACCAAGTAAGATACAAACATTTAGAGATAGGACTATACTACCAAGTAAGATACAAACATTTAGAGATAGGACTATACTACCAAGTAAGATACAAACATTTAGAGATAGGACTATACTACCAAGTAAGATACAAACATTTAAAGATAGGACTATTCTACCAAGTAAGATACAAACATTTACAGATAGGACTATACTACCAAGTAAGATACAAACATTTAGAGATAGGACTATACTACCAAGTAAGATACAAACATTTAGAGATAGGACTATACTACCAAGTAAGATACAAACATTTAGAGATAGGACTATACTACCAAGTAAGATACAAACATTTAGAGATAGGACTATACTACCAAGTAAGATACAAACATTTAGAGATAGGACTATACTACCAAGTAAGATACAAACATTTAGCGCTAGGACTATACTACCAAGTAAGATACAAACATTTAGTGCTAGGACTATACTATCACAGCACGTTAAAATGCAAGAATTGGTGAGTAAGTGCATGAGTGAGTGAGTGAGTGAGTGAGTGAGTGAGTGAGTTAGATGGTTTATGTTTGTTGACCGGGAATGTCCAACTAGGAAGTCCCCATGCTCAGTGGAGTACCAGAGAGACGTTTCAGAAAAATGAAAGTACATAATGGTAATATTTATCAAGTACAACTCTCAGACACTATTAGATAACATAAAATATGACTCAGAGCAATGTAGACTGAGACCATAATATTTATTGTGTATGCACAGCACATGCTAATTTGATTCATTACTGGTACTGCATAACTCTGTTGATTTTCAGAGTGGATGCCCTTACCTCTCTGTGGAAAATATGGAATCTGTTTCCTGGTAATAAATGAGTAGTCAACTTGTTATGTAACAGATTTAGTTACTAGGAAGGTAGAGGTAGTATGGCCCTCTCCCTCCTTTTTTGGCTTTGTAGTTCCAGCCATCCCAGTGACTCCATCCATCACTAGGTTTACCAGTCCTCCTTCCACCCCTGGACTTTCTTTGACTCAGGACTGGGGCCAACTTGTATTTTAAGGGCACCCTGAGGGGTCATGCTGGTGACTGCTTCTGCTTGGTGGTATTTTTTATTTTATGACCCACTCTTGTTTTCCCCTCCGTTTTGTATTTTTCCACTCTATCTGAGGGGGCTACTCCCTTCTATGGATCACATCTCCTTTCAGGAAGTGCCTAGATGAATACCCTCTCTACTGGGATAGGCACACCCATCCTTCCCTGTCAATGCCTCAGATGCTCGAGCTGCTAATTGAAGCCAGATTGCCTAGGCTATAGCTAGGGCTTTATCCATCTATGCCACAGCACTGAGTAGAGATCGTATGTTAGAGAACTATTTAACATAATGAAACTGAAGGGACTGGACATAAGTAAAAGGTGCCAACAATGGGTCTGTAGGGATTTTATGTAAAGAAACAGTTATGTACTCAGATAAGTGGATGTAAGTAAGCAATGAATGAATACACTAACCCTGGGATTCAATAAACTACATGTAGGCTTCGCACAAATCTTACACAGAGTTTACGTGTTTGCTCGGTGATGAGCGGTGAGCAGCGCTAATTACATATTCATGCCACGCACCGCATTTAAATGTAAGCAAGCACAATTTCGTCTCTGGCAACAGTGCTGCCAGCCAAGAAACCATGTAAAGCAACACAGATAGCAAACCTGGTTACCTCAGAGCAAAGTAGGTTAGCAAGATTGTGCAGAATGCCACAATGATTACCAGAGCTAAACATACAAGTTATGTACATGTTCCAAACACACTACAGGACAGTGTATACAGTGCAGAGCATTGTGAAATCCCAATCTAGGCATTCTGTACAGAAGCTGTGTAAATGATCTGTAAGGCACATGGACTGCCATGTAAACTAAACACTCAGGGGAAGTGTGTGTATTAAAGAGGGACACACAGATGAGTTGCAGGAATGAACACAGGGAAAGAGGACAGGTGAAACAACTTAATGTACAGCAGATGAGGGCATGACAATGGAAGACAGTTATAACAGGAACATAAATTACATGGCAATATGGTACAGTATGGACTGCACAGTGAAAATGTGTATTATGTGACTGTCACACAAGATGACATAACAATGGGGAAGATGTATTTTATGAGATAAGCATCCTTACATGAACAATACAGACGACATCTATCAGGGATGTTATACAAATGGGGTAGGTTACATATTGTGAAGCTGTGCAAATTGATTTGCCTGAATATGAGTGTAATGTCAGCAGAGGCCTCCAACAAGTGGGACACAGGTACAGGCTCATGGACAACAGTAAATGAAGCATGGACAACAGTAAAAGAAGCATACACAACCGTGGACAATATCTGACATAACATACATGATTCTGAGTGATCAGAGATGGTTCTGCACAAACACACTTGTATAATATTATGGCATGTCAGCAATCTATGAGGGCTATAATGCACACTGTTCTGACACTGTAACATCTGTTGGAGGTGTTAGGAGGGACACTGCTATACCTATATGTGACTTTATGATCAATACAGGCTAGCTGACTGGTATGCATAGCATATACATCTATATACATATACCCATACATACGCACACACACACACACACACATATATATATATATATATATATATATATATAAAGAGAGAGAGCACACACACATATATATATATATATATATATATATATATATATATATATATATATATAAAGAGAGAGAGAGAGAGCACAATCCACACTGTCAAGAATGTAACCCATGCCATCAATGTTGTCAAACAGCTATGTATACACTGTGTGCATCATCAGAACGGGTATGATATATGCATCTGGCGTAATACGTTGATGGGGGTTCTGCACCATCACAGAATAATGTTTATATAACAAAAATAATGCCTAGCTATGGCCAATAAATGTGTGACAGCTCACTGTGGCAAAATCACTGGAAGATGTGTAGCGAGGTGCATGATGAAGGCTGCATTGTACTCATTTATTGGGGTGATGAAGGCTGTGAACTATGGAGGTATTATGGCCTGTGATGTGGATGTCCTTCACATGAATACTCAGTAGTTGCTTTAAATATAAGGGAATAGTCATCACTGTGGCCACATGCTGGTGGGCATTCTACATACTATCTATCCAAGGACACAAGTCACATATCAATTGGTCTGCTTATAGGGTGTGATGTCTACATTATCCTTGGGTTGTCCATTTTGTTTTCATAATGTAAAAAAATCCCCCCATATTTTTGTTTTATTTCAGGTATTATCATGGCTGTGGCAGAAATCTTTGGTGTGTGCTGATACTGTCTGTATTATACTAATATCACAGTTAATGTCAGTGATTGCCCACAATCTGTAGCCCTTCAGACAGCTGTTTGCACACAGTATGTCATTTGTGATGTCTGTGACTTAAATAATGGCCAGGAAAGGGCCTAGCAGACAGCCCTGATGTACAGACCTGATCACGGGACCCGAGCTATAGGTCACTTTACATATTTCGACATATTTAGATACCAAGTATGTGATCCCACTTGGTGATATAGGTGTTTATGGCCACATCTTAGTGTTGATTGAATACCTCAGTGTGGATGTGTTAAATGCCTTGGCCTTATCAAGTTCAAGAGGATGTTAGTATTGTCATCATGCATGCCCTCGATGACCTCTTTGAGTACATCTAACATGATGTAGCATTAACAAATCACACAGGTCTGTTGCACATAGCCAGGATATTACTGGTGTCCATTTAGAAAAGGTCCATAATGACATGTTGGTCGACTTCACAGATAAGGAGAGTCAGGATGTGTAAATACATACATGCATTGGGTGCTGTCCCCCCAACTCACATGGATGCATGTTGATGTGCACCTATCTACCTGGAACATAGTCTGTGTGGAGGGTGTGTTGAACTGTGTATTCAACTGTGTCAGGAAGCTGTATGTGCTGAGTCACTCTATAGGTGATCTGTGATGTTGTCACAGCCCATTGATTCTGTGTGATAGGCCTGGATGAAGAGGTAAGACATAGCATACCTTGATCTAGCCTAGGGTTTGGACATAATCCCCCATATAGGTATCATTGAGAAACTCTTCCACCTGCGGATTAACCCTTACATCACTAAATGGGTAACCAATTGGTTCAGTGACAGAACACTTACTGTGAAAGTTGGGGAATCAACCTGTACCAGTAGAGCTGTCACCACTGGCATACCTCAAGGATCAGTGCTTGGCCCATTACTGTTTGGAATCTATTTCTCAACAGTTCAGACTAAAGTATACGGCCTTTGGTTTAACATGTTTGCTGATTCTTGAATACTGAGTGCAACTGAGTCCAGCAATGATGATAACATCCTAAGGTAGGGGCTAACACTGACAAATGATTGGTGCAAAGCCACATGCTCTACAAATAAATGCAAAAATACGTCTATTTTGTCCATCTGCAAAGTGGAATCCCCTGCTAATTACAGCACTAACAACACTCTCCCTTTGCTGAAAATCAGTGATGCAAGACCTGGGAACACATGTAGATAATCTGAACTCTGACTATCAAGTGTTCACAGTGGTATGGAAAGGCTATGTTGTGCACATCATATGACACACCATCATATTCTGATCTGAGGATTATATAACAGCACTGTATTTGAACCTCATCAGAACACTAATAGAGCATAATGCTTCCTTTTACATGTACCTCACCAGACACATGCAGCAGCTGGAGACCACAGGGGTTTCTCACCAAGAAAACACAGGGCCTGTATGTGGATAGACTGAAAGTCATGTCACTGTAATCTGCATTGTATAGGATGAGGTGACTTCTGTCTGGCTTCCAGGCCAGTCTCTCTCCCTGCCATGGTGGGAATAGCGTACGTCCACAAATCAGATATAGGTAATGACATCAGCAGTGTCTGGTGAGGAGCATATGGTAATAGCAGTGTCCCACATGCTGGTGTAAAAGGTTCTCTCTAATGTCAAGCAAGTCCACGCACACACACGCGCATGCGTGCACACACACACACACACACACACACACACACACACACACACACACACACACACACACACACACACACACACACACACACACACACACCCCAGATGACTGCAGTGAGAACAGAACCCCCTACCTGCCTATCTAAATACACAGACTACAGAACTCAGTACTAATGCATGTGCCAGGGCACAAGTCTGACCTTTACAAGGCTGCAGGGCAACTTATAGTGGATGACATCAACAATGAATATTGGAGAGAAGACATTGGGAGACCTCCATGAAATGGATGTGCAGGCATGTGCAAGTGTCAAAATACTGTCAATCCATGGAATTGGAGTGGTAACTATAGGATACCCAATTATGCTGTTCTGGCTAGATAGACATATACACACACCCCAGCTGACTGCAGTGATAACAGAACACCCTACCTATCTAAGTACACAGACTACAGAGCTCAGTACTTTACACAAGCACCAAGGCACAAGTTTATCTTTTACACGGCTGCAGGACAACTTATAGTGGATGACATCAGCAGTGGATGCTGGCGAGAAGATGTTGGGAGGCCTACATGAAATGGATGTGTAGGCATGTTCAACTATGAAGATAGTTCTAATTCTACATGTTACCAGATTGATGTGAATTGCATATCACACAACATTTGCTATTAATTTATGTGATATATTTGTGAACAAGTACTGAGAGACCAGGGTTGCAGTGCATAGGGGGAGGTAACACATGGCTGCATTGTAAATATGTAACATATTCTTAGATAGGACCTTCATTTTGTTATGTTTCCACATGTACTATCATGGCATGATGAGTAAATGGACAGTAAACAGCACTAATGCATGCTAATAGTTATTTTGCATAGTACAACAGTGGCAGCGGGTTTGTGCAATGGCAGGCAAAGTGTTTGCACATGTGAGATGCACGTTTCCATTACTTTCCCTGTTTGTGCATAGCTAAGCAGTGCGCAAACATGGGGCTCATTGCCAAAATGCTGAGAGTTAGTATTGAAACACACCTGCTGCTTAGCTGGCTCTGTGGCCACAGGTGTAAATGCACTGACACATTTCTTTTTGAGCCCAGATGATACTGAGTTCAAATCCAGGTGTATATAATACTTTTAAATAAGCAGTGATAATGCAATGACATTATTCTTTATAGTACATTCAGCATGCGTTACTGTATGTTGACCTACTGCAGTGGGGTTAAGCAGCATTGCTCAGAGGTAACTGCAGCATTGTAGAGCCACTCACCATCTATTGGCATTGGTGTGCGATAAACAACTCCACTCAAACAGAGAGGCCAAAAAGTGAAGGGCTCCATTGCTTTTTTGGTACTTATGTGTGTTGAGTGTGATTCTATTTTTTGACCAAATTATAGGTGTTAAAATGGGGTAGATAGGAAAGTGGTGAAATTGTGAGCAAGCAGGGGGAAGAACAAAGGAAAAGCAATACAGTAATTTGTAGGAGGGAGGTAGAAAAGAACCATAGTTATCTATTTCTTCAACAGTGTACACTGAAAATATGTGCAGAATATTAACTGAATTTGGACTGTCACCTCCAGAAAGAGGGGTGATAGTGTAATCATGTTGTACCCACCTGGACCGAATCAAGTGTGTCAAGAAGATGTGTGCAAAATGGAGAGCTACGTATGGGATATTTTTTTTTTTTTTTTTTTTTTGGACAGGTGCCATTTTTTTAAATTCAGTAAGAGAGGAATGCTAGATAAGGGACATTGGTATTTCTGGGTCAGGTAAGTTGGGTAGGTGAGGAAGCAAATGCAAACAAACAAGATAAACAAGACAAGACACAAAAGGTGAGGGACACAAAAGATTGGGGGATACCATGATTGGGGTGAGGGAGGGGACAACCCAGGCTCATGCCCCTTAAACACGCAGACAGTGAGAAGCTAGACCTCACCCACTGGACTGTCATCACTGTCCCCTTAATCCACTGATGGCTGGAGTGCTTGACATCTTCTCCTTCTACAGACCATGAGGGATAGTAGCCTCTCCATCTGGCATAGGTGTACACCAGTGGTGTGTTGCACAACCCTACACACCAACTCTGGCATCTCCTGATGGCTGATGAAATCTCCACCTCTGTCACTACTCCCAGAGGGTACCACAGCCAGGCAGTACTACATGAGGGCACAGGTAGTGCAGGGGCAGCAGAGGCAGTGCTGCCAGGTTGGGTCTCAAATGTGCTGTGCATCACTGCTGGAGCCAGTGGAGTGGAGGGAGGCTGATCCACTAGGGTTGGCCTACTACCGCGCTGTGCTGTGAAGCATTTAGTGATTTGTTACAGATGGATGACATGGAGACATTTTGATGACACATAATAGAAAAAAGAAAAAAAGAGATAAGGGTTGGGTTGAGAGAAAAAAAAGAGATAAAATTAGTACCATCATATGCAACATACAATGCATTATCACAATTATACAACTATTTTATCTGAAGTATTACATTTAAGTATATGTCCTAACAACTACAAACTATAACCACATATTGCTGAAAGTAATCCTTGAAATGTTCCTATATTGCACATATGCTTGGTCCAATTATGCAGATTACAGTTAACAGCAGGGCGGTTATGCCACCTGCATAAAGTTTAATTTATGTAATATTATTATAGAAATGCAGTATTGTATAGCTGTTACTCATGGTACTTGAACCCACAACCTCTGACTACACACTACAGCCTTACATTTGATTCCTAAAGTTGGTTTGTGCTATAGACTACTGCATGCGTACTTGGTTTTACAGTTAGGATGTGCATGCTCAAGTTGCTACTACTGTATAGAAAACCCAAAAATGTACCTTAACCTTTTAAAGCTGCAATAATACTTCTCTTGTGCTGCATATATACCACCTGCTTCCCTCAGTCTCTCCAGTCAATCAGCATGAGCCTGGTGATTAAACTCTATTTTGGCATTAGTTCTGGAAAGAACAGAAAAGAAAAAAAAGAGCATTGTGCATGCCACTCTTGCCTATATTTAGCTTTCTTTGTATTAAAAATACTCTTTTATTAGCATACTTACACAGCTGTGGGATGCTACCAGTTTGAAACTCATTCAACCACTGGTTGAATGCATCTCTCTTGCACCTTTGTAAGTCATTGAAAAGGACCCTACACTGTTCTCCAGTGTGTGGGATGCCAGTCACACTGGATACAGCCTGAGCCAAACTTCTCAAAGCCTCAGATTTGTACTGGGAGCCAGAATAGTCCCCCTGAAGAAGCCTTTGGCTGTAGCACTTTACCAGTTGTCCAATAAATATCCTGGACCCCTGAACACCCCACCTCTGTGCCCTAAACTAGCACCTTCCCCTCTGATGCCAGACAAGTCTAATACCAGATCTAGAGCAATGGCAACTAATGATTTCCAGCCAATTCATGTAACCATGTTTAATGGTAGTGCACAAATTTGAGCAACAATGCTAACCGTATTTGCATGATGTTAAGCAGAGAGCACAACTTCCAAGCAGGGAGGAAATAAATATTTTCAATTGAAAGGATAATCTGACGCTTGACCTTAGTTTGAGCTGTGCCTGCTGCTGCTGTAGCTTGGAAATATATTTTTAAAATTGGTAGGTAACTGTTAGGTGAGTTAAGTTTGCAGACATGCACTGGGGCATACATTTCATGATCTGACACTTTTTGTTTGCCTTATACACTGATAAAGTGTGGGATTCAAAGCTAGGCATAAGAGACAAAACATTTTCTTCCACTGTGGTGATTTTCCATCTTTGCCACAGAAGAAGTGCTGCTCAGATATAGTCATGAATAATTCCTAAATACAGCTGAGAGTTTGAGGTGTTAAACATGTAGATGTGTGACCTGACAAGGTCCTTGTATATACATTTATTTGTGTGTACCTTACTTAATTGTGAAGGCTATCCAAGTCCAGATAGCAGAATTATACTTACAGAAATATAGTAGACAGTATACCCTCAGGGACACCTTACTTAATTGTGAAGGCTATCCAAGTCCAGATAGCAGAATTAAACTTACAGAAATATAGTAGACAGCATACCCTCAGGCACACATCTGAAAACACAATAAGGGTGTCTTATCTCTCACACATATAATTCATATCAGCTCCACTATCTAAAGTGTTATAAGTCAGTTTAAATATAATGGGAAATGGAACAACAGTAAAAATGTCTATCCTGTCTGGTATTAGAACCCAGGACCATGTGTACGGCAGCCGTAGACCTATACCTATTGCCACAAGAATGTTGAGATAACACTTGTATATTTTTCTGTTCATTACTATAAACTGGACTGTCACAACTTTAAAAATATGTTGCGCTCCCTGTATTAGAACCCAGGAACATCTGTATCACAGCCTTACGCTTACACCTAGTCAATCTTTAGCTCTATATGTTAACTGCTTCTCAATGCCGCTTAGCGTTTTTGCGTGATGCCCAACAGAATTAATTGAATGCATCCATTTTCAATTATTGACTGTCTGCATCTTGTATGCAGGTGTTCGAAGGCTGCAGGTGTTGGGGAAGCTTGATAACCACCATGCAAATTTGCTTAGCAGAATTGTGTGATGGAAAGCAACAATTGCAACAATCTATTCTTTTTGACCTTTACACTTTTACAGATGCCCTGTTTGCAGGTGTTCTGTCTGCTTCCTGTGTGGGCCACTAGTCAGGGATTGCCTACTGTAAAGCACCACCCAAACAAGATAAGCAAAGCTAAACCTAACATTAATTGTTCCTCCATTTTTCTTGTTTGCACTAAGTAGCACACTGTGCATGCACAAAAACTGCAAATTTAAAAAAAAAGGGGAAAGTAGTCGAAATGAAGAATAGTAATCTGTGAAATAAAACATACAACATTTTTATTGGTACACATAAAGTATTTTACACAGGTCTGGTCTGGATTTGAACTCTCACTCCAATGAACCTTCAGAACACAGTAAGGGTGTCTTATCCCTCTTTGCCAAACCAACAGTTTTGCAGCAGGGAACTGAAATAATTCTACATACAACCAAATGCAACACCATCCCTGGTACTAACAAGCCATAGGACAGTTATTTGTACAAGTATTCATTTCAGATGTAGTGCACTAAGTGATCACACAACCATTTATGACTACAGGTTGCAAAAATGTAGCTCTGTCTCATCTCTGTGTGATTGTTGCTCATTCTTGTCTTATCTGAGTAGTAATCTGAGACATGCAGTCTGTAAGGCATTCTGTATCATTGTCCTTAAAATGTCTCATCATCATCTTATTCCGGCTGTTCCCGTTAGTGGTCGCCACAGCAGATCACCTGTTTCCATTTCTTCCTGTCCTCTGCATCTTGCTCTGTCACACCAACCACCTGCATGTCCTCTCTCACCACATCCATAAACCTTATCTTAGGCCTTCCTCTTTTCCTGTTACCCGGTAGCTTCATCCTTAGCATCTTTTTCCCAATATACTCAGCATCCCTCCTCAGCACATGTCCAAACCAACGTAATCGTGCCTCTCTGGCTTTGTCTCCAAACCTTCCAACCTTGGCTGACCCTCTAATATACTTATTCCTAATCCTGTCCACCCTCATCACACCCAGTGCAAATCTTAACATCTTTAATTCTGCCACATCCAGCTCAAACTCCTGCCTTTTTGTCAATGCCACTGTCTCCAACCCATATAACATAGTTGGTCTCACTACCCTCTTGTAGACCTTCCCTTTCACTCTTACAGGTACTCGTCTGTCACAAATCACTCCTGACACTCTTCTCCACCCACTCCATCCTGCCTGTACTCTCTTCTTCACTTCTCTTCCACACTCACTGTTACTCTGAACTATTGACCCCAAGTATTTAAACTCATCCACCTTTGCCACCTCTACTCCTTGCATCCTCACCATTCCTCTATCCTCCCTCTCATTCACACACATATATTCTGTCTTAGTCCTGCTGACCTTCATTCCTCTTCTTTCTAGAGCATATCTCCATCTCTCCGGGGTCTCCTCCACCTGTTCCCTACTCTCACTACAGATCACAATGTCATCTGCAAACATCATAGTCCATGGGGACTCCTGTCTGATCTCATCACAAATAAGAAAGGGCTCAGAGCTGATCCTTAATGTAACCCCACCTCCACCTTAAATGTATCTGTCACTCCCACCGCAGACCTCACCGCTGTCACACTACCCTTGTACATATCCTGTACCACTCTTACATACTTTTCTGACACTCCTGACTTCCTCATACAATATCACAACTCCTATCTAGGCACCCTGTCATATGCTTTCTCTAAGTCTACAAAAACACAATGCAACTCCTTCTGACATTCTCTGTACTTCTCCATCAACACTCTCAGAGCAAAGATTGCATCTGTAGTGCTCTTTCCCAGCATGAAACCATACTGCTGATCACTAATCATGACATCCCTTCTTAACCTTGCTTCCACTACTCTTTCCCATAACTTCATGCTGTGACTGATCAATTTAATCCCTCTGTAGTTTCTACAGCTCTGCACATCACCCTTATTCTTAAAAATCGGTACCCACTTTTTCTCCATTCCTCAGGCATCCTCTCACTTTCCAAGATTTCATTAAACAATCTAGTTAAAAACTTCACTGCCATTTCACCTAAACACCTCCATGCTTCCACAGGTATGTCATCTGGGCCAATAGCCTTTCCATTCTTCATTCTCTTCATAGCTATCCTTACTTCCTCCTTGCTAATACATTGTACTTCATTACTCACTATCCCTACATCATCCAACCTTCTCTCCCTCTCATTCTCTTCATTCATCAACCCCTCAAAGTACTCTTTCCATCTCCTCAACACATTCTCCTCGCTTGTATGTTTTCCTCATTATCCTTTATCACCTTTACCTGCTGCACATCTTTCCTAGCTCAGTCCCTCTGTCTAGCCAATCGGTACAGGTCCTTTTCTCCCTCCTTAGTGTCCAATCTTTCATACAACTCTTCATATGCCTTATCCTTAGCCTTCACCACCTCTCTCTTTGCCATGCACCTCATCTCCTTATACTCCTGTCTACTTTCTTCATCTCTCTGACAATCCCACTTCTTCTTTGCCAACCTCTTTCTCTGTATACTCTCCTGTACTTCCTCATTCCACCACCATGTCTCCTTGTTGTCTTTCCTCTGTCCAGATGTGATACCAAGCACCTTTCTAGCTGTCTCCCTTACTAGCTCTGCTGTAGTTACCCAGCTATTTGGTAACTCTTCACTGCCACCCAGTGCCTGCCTTAACTCATCCCTGAACTCCACCTCACAATTACCCTTTTTCAATTTCCACCATTTGATCCTTGGTGCTGTCCTCACACTCCTCCTCCTCCTCCTCTTCTTGATCAGCAACGTCATCCTACAAACCACCATCCTATGCTGCCTAACAACACATTCTCCGGTCACCACTTTACAGTCTCCAATCTCTTTCAAACTGGCCCTCCTACATAAGATATAATCCACCTGTGTGCATCTTCCTCCACTCTTGTATGTCACCCTATGCTCCTCCCTCTTGTTAAAATATGTATTCACCACAGCCATGTCCATCCTTTTCGCAAAATCCACTACCATCTGACCTTCTGCATTCCTTTGTTTAACACCATACCTACCCATCACTTCCTCATCCCCTCTGTTCCCTTCACCAACATGCCCATTGAAATCTGCTCCAATCACCACTCTCTCACCCTTGGGTACAGTCATCACCACTTCATCCAATTCACTCCAAAATTTTTCTTTCTTATCCATTGCACACCCAACTTGTGGAGCATATGCACTAACAACATTCATCACTACACCATCAATTTCCAGCTTCATAAACATCACTCTATCTGACACTCTTTTCACCTCCAAAACACTCTTAGCATACTGTTCCTTCAGAATAACTCCTACGCCATTTCTCCTCTCATCCACACCATGATAAAACAATTTGAACCCACCTCCGATACACCTAGCCTTACTCCCCTTCCATCTGGTCTCTTGCACACACAATATACCAACCTTCCTTCTGTCCATCATATCAGCTAGCTCTCTCCCTATACCAGTCATACTGCCAACATTCAAAGTTCCGACCCTCACTACCACAGTCCTAGCCTTTCTCCTCTCTTCCTGCTTTCGGCCATGTCTTCCGCCTCTTCTCCTCCTTTGGCCAACAGTAGCCCAATTTCCACCAGCACCCTGTAGGCTAACAGTACTGGTGACGGTCGTTGTTAACCCAGGCCTCGACCAATCCAGTATAAAAATGTTTATTGGTGTCTGCATGAAATCATTTGGCAAAGTTTCACGCCTGATGCCCTTCCTGATGCAACACTCCCCATTTATCCGAGCTTGGGACCGGCACAAAGAAATGCACTGGCTTGTGCAGCCCCAGTGGCTGGGTTGTCCTTAAAATGTGTAAGGATATTAAATGGAAATAATATAAAGTTGTCAACAAATGAAGGGGAGGTTGGATGTTAATGAACAGAAACTGAATTGTGGGCTGCTTACTTACATTTCAAACCTTGATAAAACTATTTCTACACTTTGTAAGTCTATCCTGGCTGGCACACCCACTGGAGGTAGGTCAGTCTGCATTGCTGTTGTGTTTTCCTTCTTCCTACCAGTAATCAGTCGCAGTTGCAATCCATTAGTAACATACACTAACGGAGCACCTGCACTATGTTTACACTTGCTACATGGAGTCAAGTATTTGGGATTCAGCAACTCTAATGAGTTCACACCTGATTTGCATCTTCACTGTACTCACAGCCCTGAACCTACACCATAAAATGGTAACCATGTAGCTAGGGAACCTGAAGGTGAGGAAACTTGTTTATGTGGAGAACACAGAAGAGGCTATTACTGTGGGACATATATGCACAGCAGACTACTGACCTTGAGAAGGTATGCTTGCATTTTTCAGCTAAATACTGCATATGCTGAAATGTCATTTAAAAAATCTGTTAATAAATACACACACACACACACACACACACACACACACACACACACACACACATATATATATATATATATATATATATATATATATATATATATATATATATATATATATCTGCATTAGCAAATGCTACTTTTATTTGTATGCATTACTTAGATGTGGACTGATGGCATAGGCATGTTTGTCAGGGCATTTCACTTTCTCAGATGCACAGTCTTAATAACTGTCATCACAAGTGCTAATGTTACAATTGTTTTTTTTTTCTGTGTACACTCTTCTAATGTTATTTCCATGAATGGCAAATGTCCTATACTGTCAATGATACAGGAGTGTTAGCATTCTCCAGTCGAGTGCTGGCCACAGGTACACATGATTGGCAATAGCATAAAATGGAATGCTCTGTTTTAAATCTGTAGACTTGTTTCAGGAACAGTCCATTTGATAACACTTTTAGCATTGCTTTGATGGTTCGTTAGCAGTTCTTCTGGGGGTCAGGGAGCAAAGTTACATTTCTGTTTTGGCACAAACAAGGATATGCTGTATTGTTGCTCTCCTTGTTTTACACCCATCTTTGCTTTGTGTGAAGGTAATATGTTACAAACACAAAATTCCTGCTTTTTTATATTTCAGTATCTTGACTGTTTTATGTTTCACCAGTGGGTAATAGTGAAATGGTACCTTTGCTATTTTATCTGGAAACAGCAACTTTCTGTTGTGTTTTAGGTCACCTAGGATATGGCACCCAGGCATCTCAGTCTCTGAAAAAACTCCTTCAGTGACTCTGACAATCAGGTCACTGTGGAAGCTTTTAGGTGACATGGTACCTTTCTGCTTGGGAGGGGATGTGGAGATATGTCAGGTAGAATGCAAATTTGGCAGCAGATATTTGCTGAGGTGAATGCAGTAGGTGGTCACTGCAGGACACATAATCAGGTGTGACATAGAGCCACTGACATAATCTCATCTGTATGAAGGAGAGTAGCTGCAGTGCCCCATGATCAGATGGGTACTGGGGGAGGGCCTGCTACAGAGCCACCACTAACAGCAAATGAAGAGTTCCTGTCCACTGTCAGGGATCAAGACAGCTCCCAGAAAAGTGCAGAACAGCATGTCCATGACACTGATACTACTGTTTCAAGGACAAGTATGTCCCAGGAGGAGCTTCCAGGTAGGTTTATGTATCTCAATTGTTAAATACTCTTGTATAGTAAAATACTGACAGCAATACATTTGTTCTGTTTAACAATACATTTGTTTGTGGGGGGAACTTGTAGATTGCTACAGTTAACAACACTTTCTGATTGATTACACATGGGCTTGGGTTGGACATGTCATCCACGTTCTTGTTGAAAGTATAGTTAATGCACATATAAAGGACAAAATGTTTTAACCTCCTGTGTTACTGTTAATTGTGATGATGTCCTTAACATTTGCTTAACTTCTTACAGGACCATTGCACATGGGAAGCATATTAGCATCAACTGGACATGGTAAGCCAAATATCGTCTGTGTCAGTAGTGATGAGCAGTTCAAAGAAATCTATAATTTTATCCATATGTGTGATGTGGGTGTCAGAACTGTTGTGTGTATTGTTGTACTGTCTGTAGTAGTGGCACCACTGTTAGTTTGTTAGCATGCATTTGACTATAGTAGTGTAGCTATTAAGGTTTTTCGTGCGTTTGTTGCTTATTATCACAGGTAATCCTGACAGTGGAAGTGTAGGACTCTTACCACCTGATGTCAGACTATCAGCAGACTCTAATGATGATGGTGGCCAAACAAAGGCATAGACAGGGGGTGCAGAGGTTGAATCTGATACTGAAGTTGACATTCAGTCAT
The DNA here is from genome assembly GCF_019279795.1 of Protopterus annectens. Classification (NCBI taxonomy): domain Eukaryota; kingdom Metazoa; phylum Chordata; order Ceratodontiformes; family Protopteridae; genus Protopterus; species Protopterus annectens. The sequence goes on along the minus strand of NC_056747.1, from coordinate 761,240,888 downwards.
CTCCTGTAATTCCATCGAACACAGCCAATAGACCTATGCCAACCCATTCCAGTGAGGCCTCAGATATTGGACAGGTGGAGGGTGAGACACTCGATCAGGGAAGTGTGGTTGCTGTAGTTTCAGTGGTGTTGACTCTGACCATAGCCAAAGTATGGGCAAGATGCCATGCAGGAGGGTTCTTAGGTGTGCTCAGAGGAGGACTGCTGTCCATCCACCACTTGATCCAGGTGTGTCTTCCCATGCCACTCGAAGTATATTTAGGGCCATCCTGGAGGCACAGGCACATTCCCATACGTCCTCCAAAGAAATGCTTAGAGTTGTAGATGTGGCACAGGCTGACATGTATGACTGCTTCGGGTCTATATTAGTTCAATGAAACAGCACATCATTGAATACAACAACCTCGAACTTCTAACCACGAAATCTAAAAACATTGAAAGCTAAGAACAGCAAATTTTTTCCTTGGGAAAAAATTCACTGTTCTGAGTAACACACAGACAACACAAAGACACCAAAAAAACAGCAATCCACGCACATACACTTAAAATCCTACATCTAACCCTACACTAAAGTGTACATACAGTACTATCTATCCACTGTCCTTAACCCAAACCCTAACCCTAAGGTCCACCACTATCGCACATTCACCTTACCCGCATCCTAACCCTAACTCACATACCCCGCCCTAACCCTAAAGTCTATCACTATCGCACACTCGCCTCACCCGCGCCCTAACCCTAACTCACATACCCCGCCCTGACCCTAATGTCCACACAATCACACACTTACCTGAACCCAACCCATAACTTTCCACCACAGTGCTGAAAATAGTGAAGCCACAGAAACGGGCAACCAAATTCTTTCCCTAGGAAAAAATTTGGTTATCTGCAGCTTCGCTGTTTTCAGCATTTGCTGTTTTAGGTTTGATATTAGACCATTCAAAGTATTAACACTTCAGTGATCTACTATAGACCCACTGCCTCCACTGTGTTGCCATTTCAATGGATCGAATGAATGACACATTGGGAAGGGTGGTATCTGTGATGGAACATCTGCTGGGAGGGACACAGCATCCTTATGGGCATAGGTCAGCCACATCATCTGCTGTTAGCCGATGTGGCCATACTCAGTCATGCTCCCATTGTGGCACTACTTACAATGCTCTGTCAGAGGTTGAGGTGTCCACACCTGGACATAGCAGGCCATGGGGTCATAGTCCTGGGCATCCTCATGAGGGGACCTCATCCAGCAGACATCAGTCATGTTCAGTTAGCAGCACTGCATCTGACCAGTGGTGTGGATGTGCCAGTGCAACTCCTGGCAATGCCAGTTCTCATGGTCGGGTATGACAACGATGAACTGCCACCTCTACTATGCATGGCTCACACCTGTCCAACATACCAAGATGTAGAGCTAGCACAGATCTTGGATGTGTTCATGAAGATATTCACACTCCAATTTCACCTAGAGGACCCATGCAGACACACACACAACAGTTACATGGTTTAGTTGTGAAGCTTAAAGCTCATTTTGACTCACTTGCAATTTGCTATTTTAGCCAAATATCTGCCTGCTTCTCTTTCTTACTCACACACACTCAGTGACCTTTTGTGCTAGCCTAGGCCCTACCCCCACCCCACAACACGCTGTGCAAGTGATGATAACTGTGCCATATCCTTGTTTTCTATATTTTGGATTCAGGGGTACATACCATTTGTGTCTGATGCTCAGGGTGCATAGCTGACTTACTTCTTAGTATATCTGCATTTGTGTTGTTGTCTTGCTAATTGTACTTTTATTGCTCTTAGTTAGACAGTTGATAGGAAAAAAACATTTTTTTGCATCAGTATTGTTAATGATCTTGTGAGGGTTGTGAACTCTGAAACTGAAATGTGTCTCATTACTTTCTAACTTCTCTCTTTAATGATTTTCCAGTACAAACATATGGTGCTAAACTGAGGTCATGCGGTGACCATCAGTACTTTTGAGAGGTATGACTGTGTGAATCTTTGATGCCTGAGGCCTACTACTTGATACAGGACACATACAGACACATATGTCCCTGCTGTCACGTTAACATAATTTCTGTTCAAATCACCCACTTTTTACTTGCTTACATTACCAAGTAACAACATGCAAGGATATGCCAGTCATTCGTATTATTACACAATACACTATACAATGCTTACCTTGTAAATCCAGCAGTTGCAACAGTTTTAGTTAAAGGCTGACTTTGTCTGATGCTAGCAGTACACAGCCATTACATGGGTAGGTAAAATCTATGAGCATTGCCTGACATCAATTTTACTATATGGATAATCTATATGTGCAAAGAAGGAAGGGTTTAGCCCCTTAGGTGATGAGTGAGTGTGCTATGTGCTCTCTATTAGCCAATGTGAGGGCATATTGAACATCCCTACATCTGCGTACACCCACAACAGCTGCTGGTTCCCCTTCTGACTTCTCACCTGCTTGTGGCTGTGGTGACCTTGCCACTGGTGATGAGATGTGCACCCCCTCCCATTGTTGATCCTGCTGACGCTGCTTTCTCAGGATGATGTTATGTAGCATGGCACATATGGTGAATATTTCAGTACATGCACATGGATTGTACTGCAGGCCCCCCCATATGTATCTAAGCACCGGAACTGCAATTTCAGCAGCCCAAACATATTCACTATAATATTTCTGGTTTGAGCATGTGCCTCATTATGACATTCATCAGAGGATGTGTGTCCATTTCTGATGGGTGTTATAAGCCATAATTCCAGTGCATAACCTGCATCCCCTAGTAAATGACCCTTTGGGATATCTCCCCTAGTGAATATCTTACAGAGTTTGGAGGTGTGCTAGACATGTGAGTCATGGTAACTGCCTGGGTTGCCAGCACACACGTTCAAGATGATTACCTTGGCATTACACATGACTTGGCAATTAACAGGGTGGAAGCCCTTTCTATTTATGTGGAGCCCCCCAAGTTCCCCGGGTGGTGCCTTAATTTCTATGTGTGTACAATGTATGTCACCCAGTACTTCAGGATAGTGTGCTACAGGGTAGAACTCCTGCATATTTGTGGCCCTGTCCTCAGGAGTACAGGGAAAACATATGTGATCCTGGCATGTTGAAGCATAGCATTCAGGAATTTATGGATGTTCCTGGATGCTGATACCTGTGACACCCCAGCATGTCCCCTGTTGGTCTCTGCAAGGTTCCTGTAGCTAAAATTTTAAGTGCTACACCTACCATTGTCTCCACTGGTATGGGTTCCCCAGAGGTTACAGAGTTCCTGTAGCGTGTCTCTATCTATCCTGTAGCTCTCTACAATTTCCATGTCATGCAGATTGTTATAAATTAACTGGGATCTGAAAATTCTTCTCCTTCCTGGCTGCCGTCTATTAGCAGCAGCAGCAGTATAAACTTCAGCCTGTTGCACATTCACATGAACTAAATCAACAGCAGCCCCTAACATTCTTTCTGTGTGGAGTCCTTTCCATGGCTGTATTCCAATAGGTTTGTGCACACTGTGTAAATGGATTGTGTAGGGTTTATTGAATCTGGCCATACGTTTTTAAGAAATGAGTGCAATACTACGACTTTAGGAAGTATATGTAAGCACTGTCTTGTGATACTGTAACCATATCAGCTACATATAAGCAGCAAGTGTGACATTGTTACTTCAGAGCCTCCTGGTAAGCAGCGATTTACACTTTTGCAGTCTAACTACTATTTGTAACCAGTAATGTAAGAAATCTAAAAAAAAAACATTAAGCTAGTGACTGTACATATTATTTAGGTAACAAAGGAGTGGGATGCTAGTTTTAGAAATGTAAGTATTAAATTTGGTGTAGCTACTGCAGGGATTGTGCATAAATAGAATGCACACTCATTTAAGGACTGATACGACTGATCTAATAGTTTAGTGACGACATGCAACCTTTAATATACAAACCGTGAATGTAGATTTTTTGGTGCTGTTTGTTTGTTCAGGAGACACATACTGTTTCATAAGTAGTGCTCTCATGCTAAGCAGAATTTCTACCAAGGATAAATTAGCTGCCACTTTTCTGATCTATAGTCTTCAATGCAATATTCACTCCAAACTGTAAAAAATCTTAGATGCAAAAAAAAAAAAATCTGTTGTCATATTTTTCCCTTATAAGGTTTTATTTGGGAAATGTAATGGATTCCAATTTCCTTAACTCTGCTGTATAACTGACTTTCTTTTTTTCTTTCTCTGTTCATCTAACATCTGTTTTAGCACTTCAGAGAATGAATTCAGATATCTTCTAAAAAAACAAGCTGCAGAATAGGATAGGCCAACAGACAAAGCTTTAATGTGCCCTATTTCCATCAATTTTCCTTTGTTTTTATGTCATATTTCTTGGTGCAGTGATAGTGTGTGCGTGTGTGTGTGTGTGTGTGTGTGTGTGTGTGTGTGTGTGTGTGTGTGTGTGTGTGTGTGTGTGTGTGTGTGTGCGCTTGGCAATACAGATACATCCTTTATTCAAGTCTATATCACCACATCGAATAGTGATACTTTCGAACCGAAAAGTCTGAAAGCCCTAAACCGCAAAGTTACGGGACATCGATTTTTTCCCAGGGAAAAAAAATCGCTGTTCTGTGAGTTCGCTGTTTAGGGTTTTCAGACTTTTAGGTTCGAACAAAGGGCATTACAACTTATCACCATTCGATGTGGTGATATAGACCCCCTGTATTCCTGTGACAACTACTTAGCATTTGTGACACCCATACCTGCTGTATATCAATTGCCCTAACTATATGTTCACAATAAAGTATTAACAAATACAGTGATTGTAGAGCTGCTATTCAGTGTTTAGACCTGTGGGTAATCTGCATGCTGACTAGAAACTCTCATTAGAAGATTTTAATCATCTTGCATCTGTGGTCTCTCTGAACTGATAAACACAACAAGACAGACAAACCTCTGGCTGTGACAGCATACTAGATTAGATGCTTACAACTGCACCAAACAATGTCAAATTAGTAGGCATCATGGGTGGATCATACAGTAACTGTCTACCTATATTCAGTGCATAAATGGCATGCCTAGGAAGTATGATTGTGCACTACAATGCACATGTCAATGTGGATGCATGACACTCCACCCTTTTATAATGCTGCCTTCATAAAAGAACAATAAAAATACAGGCGGTGCACAACTGCTTCAGAGTACAAGTTTTACGTTAAATAAGGGAAAAGTAATTATATAATGATATATGATCAGTATGCTTTACTGTTCACCAGTCAGTAAATGGAAACAGCATTTTATTGTCTACGAACCAGTGCAGTTGAGTCCTACTCAATCAGCATGTTCTTTGTATAAGTAACATTTTATCTTATTTTCACTATATCATGTAACACTACAGAACTGTCATGTTATTTGACATTCTGAGAAACATTTAGACTTTTTTTTCCAGATAATGTACCTCACCCAATTTTGTCTCCCGGAGAAAATTCTCAGGGACTCAGGATAGCATTTTTATGATCCCACTAGGCACTGGTGTTGCCTGAGTCTGGTCACTCATCTCTACCTCTTCAAATATGTTTCATTATGATCCTCAACAAACAGCAATGGAAAACACTCTTGGCTGCATCCATCTCTGCATGAGCAAACAGTAGAAAAGCTTCCTCTGGAAAAGGTCATTAGCAGTCATTCTTCTTTCATTGCTAAAACAGACATACACAGGCCTTAGGTTTATGACTCTGGAACTTGCTACCATGAGATATGTAACAGCAATAATCACATCCATGGATCTTCTTCCACATAGATGGTTCTTCCATATTACTCAATTCGGTTATCTCGTAAATGGTGGATAGACATGAAACCACTGAACCTTTCTCAGCTAGTTTGTGGTCTCCTCCAGGTATTCTGCCTGACATTAATATACACCAAAGGTACCTGAAACAGTTTGGACTGCTAGCCATATACCACCAGCCTTATAGATTTTTGCAAACATTCTCTGACCTAGGATGACATTTCACAACTGTCTTTCATTCATGGACCAGTGCTACAGAGTGTGCATGTATTTCCACACTTCTGATTTTATCAAATCCCATCATGAATGTAATGTTCTGTTCAAAAACATTTCTTGCATAGTGTTGGTGGCTGTTCATATGGTAATAACTAAGATAAGCTAACCAAAAATTGTCATACAATGCAGATGTTTTCCAGAAGGACTTAATTTCCCTGAGACCAAGCTTTTATGAATATTCTATATACTTAGACATTTCTTGGGGCATTCTTGGTCTCTCTTTTCATTGCAATATTTGCTGTGAATAAATGTCAACATCTGACATGCTAAATCTGCTCAATACAAGGTTGCTCATTCTTCAAGTTTTTCTTATGATAGCTGTGACAAGACATCAGCATTACAATATTGCCTAATTTCTTTGAATTCAGTGTCACACAAGTATCATGTAGAAACAATGAACTGCAATGTACCCTATTTCCTGTTAGCACTGATACACCATTTCTTGGGTTACAAACAGTTAGTAGGGACTTGTGATCTGTAAGTAACATAAACATTATTTAAGTACTTTTTACATTTCCATTATCCTCAGTCCAGGGTAAGGGCTTTTTGCCCGGTCTGAGTATATTTACATTCAGCTTTAGTTAGCAGCCTTGATGTAAGGCTTTCTTTTACCACATGGAGTTTGTATGATTCAGCAGTGCCAGTTCCAAATGAAAAGTTTCACATGCCATCCTCTACAAAATAAAGCCTTTGATTTGCACACACACACACACACACACACACACACACACACACACACACACACACACACACACACACACATATATATTACTAAAATTGATAGTCGTGATTATTATAAGTATTTGTCTTTTTACTATTATTATTTGTGTCACTGTGTCTACTATTGTGTTTTGCTTGCACAGAGCCATTGTTACCATGTATTGATTGCATTTATTAATTCTGTCTTCATGTATTGCTGTGTAGTAACCTTGCTATTCTCTTGATATATAATGTGTCAGTATGTAACAAAAACACTGAAAAATCAGAGCACATGATGCCATATAATTTAAAGACTTGCTTTCCTAGCTGATGGAACAGGGCCCTCTAGGCTATATCATCTCCTAGTATCTGTTTTCAGATAAAGAAATGAAGACCACAAGGCATCACTCACAGAGAATGGACTTTAAAGCTACGAAATATTGTGCTGCGGAACATTAAATTGCCAAGAGGTAAAAAAGAGTGGTAAAATCAAAGGACATGGAAGAAAGCTTAATGTCTGCAAACAAATATCCTTTTTCTCTCAAGGAACATATTTGTGTCAAGGAACAATAAACCTGGGAGAAAAAAAAACAGCATTCCAAAGACTGATACTAGAAAAGAATTGTATGTCGACAGCTGGAAACATCAAAAGCAGAGACCAATCAAAGAAATTATAAACCTTTCTTCCTAGAGTTATATACTGAGAAGACATGTATAGATGTATGTTTTACTTATTTGTACTTGCTAACCATGATAGAGCACAGAACCATATTGAACTTTTTCAGATTTCACCTAGAAGCACTGTCTGGTTAAAGAACTTGCTCAGAGACAGGCAAATGGAGGCTAAGGGAATCAAACCCTGGACCACAGGAAGCAGCTGGTAAATAGACCATAACCTTAATCCTCCACACCAACTGCCAGCAATTCATTCATACTTCTTTCTTTAGTCATACTTTGTCAGAGAGATATTCATTCAGTCTTCATTCTTTGGCATCTTGAGCAGTTCAAACCTACAGTTATATGACCTGCCCCACTAACACAGCTACAGACAGAAGGATCTTTGCTGGGGTATGTCATGGAGGGCTAGCATACAGCCATACCCTGAAAAAGGAACTAAAGATTGTGATACTACATCTTGCTGGTTCAGGGCCTGGCCATCTGCATAGACAAAAGAAGTTCCATTTTGCATGAGGAAAGGGGAGGTTAACTTAATAGGTATCCAGTCAGCTTCTAGCCTGCAATTATATGGACTTTTACCAAAGGAGAAACCATGGATTTGCAAATAATTATCTTCAGTTTTCTGGATTTACTGAGAGAGTGGACACAATTTTGTTTCCAGTGCTCATCAAGGACCAGCAACCCATAAAATAGGAGACTCTGATAACCAAGGCTTTTGGATAAAAAATGAACTTTTGGGGGGATTACAAATGGTTTTTGTTCTACCTGTTAGGCATTAAACTGATATACACAACTTTTTCTGAATGATTAATGCCATATAACACTTTTTAATTAATTCTTATTCATTAAGTTATTAATTTAGTTTTAATATTGTAATAAATACTATTTTATACAAACTCAACCTGGAGCATGCTAGTTGTTTTAATTTTTAGCTTGATTTGAACCTAGAATAACAGGTTTGGAAAGGGTATAAGCAACTGTAAGCCAACTTACTTTTACTTACACATAAATGCATAGCTGATAATAAAAAATATTGCATTCCTGCCTAATTGTTCTGAAAAACCTAAAACACAAAGATGGATAAATGTGGCAAAGCACCTTACTCCATAAGCAACTCCTTTGACTCCATGAAAGTGTCACTTTCTTCCATTCATTTCCATTCAACAGAATATATTTAGAAGGTGCAGTACTGACTAAAGCTTCTATACCAATAAATATTACTAAGTTTATCAGTTCTAGACACGTGGTCGAGTTGCCTATAGTATAGCCTCTGTGCTACTCCAGTTTTATCAATCATGCATTGACAGTAGACAAACTCATCTTCATAAAGCTTGTATTTGCCTCAATTCACTTTTAGGACATACTCATGCAAACTATCTTAGTATCTCCTGTAAATATTCCTGTGTCCCCAGCTCCAGTAGTATAAACAGATAAAGCTGTGGCTATTGTCTAGGTGAACTGAGTTTCATTAATGGCTGAGATACATGATGGAGCTAGCAGGGACGATAGACATGTCCATTCAGGGGGAAGGTACATGCTGCATATAGCAAATTTCTTGAGCCTAGTGGAGGCCAGGATTTGGAATTATCACCGGACTGAAAACTGAGGGTGGGCTGAGAAGCCATGCCTGTCCTAGAATCCCTTTATTGGCCATACCTCATGGATCATCCGACCTACTCCATGCAACCTCAGCACACAGGGAAAAGGGGTACGGCTTATAGAAGCCCTTTCAGCACTGTATATGACACCGATGGCTGCTAGTTCTGCTCCATGCTCCTAGGGCATCAGCAGTTTAAAACTGCAGTTCCCAGCTCTCTTCCTTACCAACAGAGGGCATCAGTAGTGAGTATGAGAGCCATGGGAGAGTAGCTGAGCAGCTGATTTGTACTGTGGCAAGGAAGCAAAAAACGTTTTCTTGGCGTCTAGACTTGATGTACAGATGAGACATGGAACCACCAAATTTTATAATGATGTCTACATCACCACAGTAAAGTCTTGGAAAAATCAGGTATTATTAAGGTCTTGATGCACTTGATCATTTGCCTGAAGGCAACTAGAAGACAAAGACACTGCCCCAAAAGTTAGTCTGTTGTAGCAGAATATTTTCTATGTATATTAATTGTTACGAACTTCTTATAAGTTTCTTCTACTTCCAGTTGTGCATATTTCTGCATCATGATAATGTTAACAAATTTCCCCTCTCCCCATTAAGGGAAGCAGAAATCTCTGGAGTTCTTTCTAGACAATATGTCATAGCCCCCCTTAACACAGGATTAACAGCAATGCTGAAATCTCCCGACATCCTGACATACTCTAATTTGTTTAATTCACTGTCTATTTTAAGTATTAAAGCATATGTTCCTGCTCTTGTTTCTCATAATTTTGGGCTAGTATTTAGTTCTACTTTAGATCTGGCCTTTATGCCCATAACCAGATCTAACACAAGGCTCCCTAGGCACCTGCCTATGACTATGACTCTGTTTTATTTGGCTGGGCAGGGTCCATCCATGCTTTCCATCACTACTTCACCTGAGATCCATCTTTTTGTTTTTATTTTAAGATTGGTAACAAATCAATTACAAACATGATTTTTTTTTTCAAATTAAAGGGAATGCTAACCTGGAAATATGATACAATGTTAGTTATTAGTATGACTACTCACCTGTACACCATGAAGAGAGTAACAGGAAAAAGGTAGCAAACCCACATCTTATTACTGTGCACTCTAAGCACTTTTGATCAGTTGCTCTAAGCAACTGATTTGTGTGCTTTCCCAGCAATCTCTAGTCATATGAATAGAGACTAGTGTGACAAGACCTCTGATCTTTATGGATAGTTTTCTCTTGCAGGTATGTGATTTCTCTTACTGACAGGATGCCAGATAGATTTTTTGGTACTGACAATAGGAGACACTGTCAACAGCACAAAGTAATCCTATTTATTTATCATAACCAACCTGCGAGAGAGCTACACTATTTCAGTAACTCATACATTACTGTGGTAGTTTTTTCACCACTTATGGTACATGCACATTAGAGGTGATTAAAATAAGTGGTTATTCATTTGGGAACATTGTGTGCATGAAAGCAAAGGGTATTTAGGGTGATCACAATAAAGTGATTATTGCTATGGCCACAGTGGTGCAGTGGTTAGCATTGTCGATTCACAGCAAGAGATTTTCCCGTTCGATTCTCGGCTGGAGCGTCTTCTGTGTGGAGTCTGCATGTCCTCACCACAGTCGAGTGACGCTAAAGACATGCAGGCAGGTCTGAGCGTGAATGGGCGTGCCTTCTTTGAAGGTTGGGCATCGAGCTGGCAACTCGGCACCATAAAAATCCACTGCTAATCATGAGCAGACTGGAGTTCCGCTGTGGTGACCCCTAACCTGGAAAAGCCAAAAGACTTTTTTACAATAAAGTGATTACTGCTATGCCTTTGTGAAGTTATAGTGTATTGTATCTGAAAGCTATACTTTGAAATATATTACTTTGATAACTTTTTCCTATGATTTCTTTCACAACTTTACGTCAAAGGAGTACATAAAAGTTGATTAGCTATTTTGGAGAGATAATGAAATAGGGGATGTGTGAAACCTCTAGATAGCTATGTGATCAGGCTAGAATTAGAGCAGTGTATGTGTCTATAAGCCACAAATAAATTGCATTATTGAAGTTACTATGCCCTTCACATTCCTTGTAATAACAAATGAGAGATGTTTACAGAAAGTGGCTATTTTGTTTTGGGAGTGGTAATGTAGGAAAGTAAAGGGCAATTACATGACTCATGCAAAACACTCATTGATATGTCTAGCTTGGAGAGGAGGGAAGTGCATACATGTCCAAGAGCAACACATTGACATATACTACTATGGTCACTATTTATTTTACTTTACTCGTAATCAAATATCAGAGGTATATGCATCTGGGTGTTTTGAGGTTGGGGTGAGAAGGCATGTTGTAAGTGAAAGTAAAAGATCATGTAATAACATGGCTTGTTTAGAGGCAATGTATGTGCCAAACAACAGCACAATAAAAAATGTTACTGGGGCATTATGTTTTTTATTTTTTTATTTATTCTCAATGACACTACAGAAGTACATATAATGTTGGTATACCTTTTGGGGGTTGATGATGTATGAAAGCAAAGGCAGTTATAGGATCACTTCTGAATGATTACTGATATGGATTGTTGGGGTTGGACAGTGTCTGGCAAAGAGCAATATAGAAATTTGATTTACGTGATGACTTCATAGTCAAAAGTTGTTTGCCGTCCCAGAAGGGACATATTCCAGAAAGAAAAGTATCTGTCTGCTTTGCACCCATGCAATCTTATTAAAAGTCTGCAAACTTTTATTGTAAACTGACATATGGATACTTATATACTTATCCAGCATTTCAGAGACTTTTTGTACTTGCATTCTTGTACAATAACCAGTTTATACCCGGGGGCTATACAACAATTGCTCAGAAGTCTGGGTGAAATTAATGTCTAGAATATATATGCACTATGCCCTCATTAGACCAGAATATCATTTTTATTTCACCAGCCAAGGTATCATTTCTTATTACTATTTCTAGAGTGATGCCTAGTTTGCAGACTTGCAAAGCCAATCTGTAACATGTAAATGAGGACAAAGATGCAATAAAGATCTTGGAGAAACAGTATTATTCCTGACTGTGTTTTGTACCCACGTATCCTATTAGATTTTATGAAAGGTTTGTACTGTGAATTGCCTTTGAGGAACTGGCATGTGCCCTCTAATATACAATTAGTAAAGCATTTCAGAAAAATTGCATCATTAAGGTCTGGCATTATATTTGTTTTCCACCTGAGGGATATTTGACCTCTACACAAAAAGCTACGTAGAACTATTAAGCAGACAGTATGTGCAATGAGTTATTACTAAATCAAAAATACATTTCCCTAGGAAAAAAAATACTTTTCAATTATAAAATGTCATTCAGCTAAAGTGGTTGCCTCAAATTTAACACTGAGCAGCACTGAAATTCCTGAAGGTAGAATATAAATATTATGTGCATTATATAGTTGATCATCCTTTTGTTGCTAGCTTAACGTTTCACAGTGAAATCTGAAAGGGGGACTGAAATGTAATCTTTCATAGAAAGCAACCAGTGGTTTTGGTACATATGCCTTTACTGCTGAGTTTGACATTTTGAATTATACTCACTTTTTACTATCAGTGCTATATGGAACTTGTTCTCAGAATTCTGACTACAGTAATTGTCTAAAATATTTCCCTACTGAATTGCCATTACACAAGGAATAAAATTTGTGTATACATTACAAGTAAAAACCTTTTTTTACTTGTAACATACTATAGCAAATAATAATAATAAGACTGACAGGCGGCTAAGATATAGAATTAGAGAACACATGTACAACATTAGGATAAAGTATGATAAAAATGCATTATCTAGACATGTTATTGATACATCACTAGATCACAAATTTAAATTTCTAGTCATGCATGTTAATCATCCCACCATTAGAAGAGGGGATATTTGCAATAGAATAGAACAAAATGAAACCAAGTGGATCATTAGACTAAGCTGATCGTGAACCTGGCTTAAATGACAGGATTCCTATTAAACCAATACTGAAAGGCAAAGATCTTAGGAAGTAGTAAATGGTACTTGATGAGTCGAGTAGCACATACAGATCGTATGGCTCTATTTCTTTTTTGACATTAAATGTACTAGAATGTGAGCAACCATTTACGTCCGCCTTTTAGTTTCATATAATGCTTAAAGGTATATTTAAAAGTCTATATTTGAAATTGTGGATATAATTAGAGGCTGGTTGATGTTATAAAGCTAGCCCCAGTAATAGTAGGGCTATAGTACAAGGAAAATGTAATCTTGAAGTTGTGTCTTGTCATTAACAACAAAAGACACAACACCTTATACTTTGCACTAGCTCTAATCATGCTGACGTTGAGGTTACCAGTTTCATTTTATGTTGATCCAGTGAACCTATACTATTTACCATATAACACATGTTTAACAGAGATTAGCTGTTCATGTTTGCAATTTAGTCTTCAGATTTTTGTAAGACGTTTTGAAGCATACGCGTATGCTCCTACTTGAATTTGTGTATCTAATATAAGAGCGATTGATGTTGCCATTTTAGTTTTAATGGAAGCTCTATCATTTCATTTGTGAAATATATCCTAGAATCTAGGTACTGCTTTAACAAGCTACTTCTAATAAACTATTTTTGTTTCTTTTTTTAGAAGCACAATCAAGTGTTTTCACTTGAATTTGGGTATCTTATATATGTTCGACTGAAGTGCCTCTATTTGAACCTGGGTATTTAATACATGCTCTACTGAAATTTTAATGTTAGTCCTGATAATTATCAAGCTTTATATTTTCTAAAATGCAACTTAGAGCGCAGGGTTTGTATTGACATGATATGCCTAGAGATGTATTTTAGCCATCTATCCATTAATATTGAATGGTTTTATATGCTTGAGTTTGCTTAGCACAGCCATTTTCATTTGGCATAAGTTTAATAGTAGGCTTCTACTTTGTTTTATAAAAGTTTAAAAAAAACGTTTATTTGATGCTAACTTAAATAATTAATCCTAGCACATGAGCGAGTGTTTAAACTTAGAATGAAAGTATGACATTCATGTTTATATTTTTATTTTTTATTATTATATAATTGGTTTTAAGTAGTATATGTTGAACTGATCACAGTCGACCAATTTTATACTTTGTATTTTATATATATTTTATATAGTTAGTGTTGCTTTAAATATTTGAATGTGAGTTAAGCACAAGGGAAGTGATGTCACACAGATTTAAAGTATATATACATGTTAAAAGCTCTGTGATAAGTTTGGCCTGAGGAAGCCTATAAGGTGAAAGCGCTTGCCAGTTTTTTTGTCAATAAAGTGTTCGTGTTCACAAGACTACATCTTTGTGGTTCCTTCTAAAGTGTATTTTGGATAGCAGTTTCCACTTGTAATGAGGTGAAGACCGAATTTCAACATATAATAGATTGTGCTGCTTTACTGTGGAACAAGTTTCTGTTTGGTGAGGTGAAGACCGACCTGTTAATTCAAGAAAATTTACTGGGATTTAAACAGCCAGTGTGTTTTGCTGACTACTTTACAGCAAACTGTTTGCAGAAGATGTGAAACTTTAACGACCGCTATCTTAACAAACAGTTATTGTTCAACATAAACTTGTTTTTGGCTATCAATTTGGATGGTTACCTTCAACTATCTGAGGCGCTCATTTCAAATTTGCTTTCCTTTAACTGTAAGTAAAGAACTGAAACTGGAATAGTGGCAGTTGCTCTGCCAAGGTGTCTTGCCATTTTTAACTTACAAATACTATAGCAAATATGTTAAATGTTTGAGTAGCTAACGCAGTAGGATCAAATTAACCATAGGGCTGCACAGAAACTCCAACTGTAGCATAGTAATCTTATATGATTTTTGCTCCTGTATCTACTTTTTTAACTACATTAGTATGTTTAAATGTGTTCTCCTTCACAGTGTGATATTTTGCATGTTTCTATTTGGAGTTCTATTTTTGAACTTCTGCTCAGTAAACAGAACAGAGTAAAGGCCCAGTATATTTTTACTGAGTTGTCATTATGTCCACAGAAAAAGCCCTACATACTTCATTAGAAAAACAAGTTTCTTCTTGTAAAATGTCATGACTATAATGCCATATTTTCAAGGGGCTAAAACTGTAAGGTCAGATTCAGAGATGTGCTGCATTGAACAATCTGAGGTGATAATTGCAGCCTTATGTATATTTTGTAGCTGAATACACTCTTGTTATTACCTGAAAGTTTTTTAAAGAAATCTCAAAAGGGGCGTGTACATACCCTTTCAAAGACAGGCCTCAGTGGCTTTAGTGGATATGGCTTTACTGCCATTGCACTCAGTTTTCATTTTTGGTACAATGCCAAACTTCTTCTCAGTACAGTAAATACAGTAATAGTCTACAATATTTTTACAGAGCTGCCATTAAATCAGTATCCTATTTATTCCTGCTAAATGCAGAATTTTTAAAATGGAAATATGCACCCCCCCAGTTTAACCTCATATGCAGCAAACTATATTACATGAAGATAAAGCTAGCTTGTACCTCATAGCTGGAAACACCAGATAAATGCATTTTAAATATGAGGGTCATGACATACTCTAAGAAACCTGGTATAATATTTCACATGGTTACAAAAATTACCTTTTATTA
Organism: Protopterus annectens; assembly: GCF_019279795.1. NCBI lineage: Eukaryota > Metazoa > Chordata > Ceratodontiformes > Protopteridae > Protopterus > Protopterus annectens. The sequence goes on along the minus strand of NC_056747.1, from coordinate 761,225,221 downwards.
CTAGGTACCACCAGTTGCTTACATAGCTATGTGAGGGATCTTCTTTTGTCATTAAATGTATAATTAGCATTTTTTTCATGCTAACAACATGAGTATGTATCTAAATCATATCTTAGGTGTGGCCCTATGAAATCAGAAACAAAAATAATACTTTTTTCCTTATGAAATGAGAACCAACAGTAATACTCTTTTCTAGGCAAAAGTAATATTTTCTGTCATGTTTATGTCATAGGAAAATAAGGATATTTGCATTATTCTGACAGGCATGCACATATTTGAAATTCTGCTGCCTACTTTCCCTTTGCAAAAAAAAAAAAAAAAATGACAGTGGAATCATTGAGTGTCCTGCCCTGGAAATTTCATATCTTGAAGCATTGAAAGATTCTGAAATTAGAAATTAGGGAATAATTCAGGCCAGAAGTGACTTTGTAAACTGACATGGTGTAACTTTTACAAAACAATTTGTTTGTGTCTTTCGGCTTTTCCTGGTTAGGGGTTGCCACAGCGGAACTCCGGTCCACTAATGATTGGCAGTTGATTTTTACGTACCGGCTTGCCAGGCCTGATGCACAACCTTCAGTGAAGGTACTCCCATTCACGCATGTCTCCATGCAGAAGACGCTCTAGCTGAGAATCGAACCGGACAGCGTTTTACTGTGAGGCGACAATGCTACCGCAGCACCACCACCGCGTGTCTAAGATAAAAAAAAATGGGCAGTGTTCACTTCTCCACAGAAGCTATCAAAAGCATACATATATAATGTTGAGGTGATTCTAGACCTAAAGAGAGTAAATATTTTAGTATAAAAAGTTTTCTTTTGTTACTTGTTCATGCTGAGACATAAAGATGACATTACATTTTTTCACTGAAATTCTAGATGTAGCCGCTCCTTTATCTTTAAGTGTAGGAACCCAGTCTTAGGATGATTTATAGATAATTGTACCAGCAGATATACTTGCACCTGTTATAGATATATTAGATCTTTTTTTAAGGAGGCATCTTTATTAAATTATCAGTTATGACATAGGCAATCGTACATTTATACAAATGAAAACAAATTGACATATTTTCAGTTGCAAACATTATACATGACTTACAATCTGTCCAGTCATTGTCAGGCAAATATTAGCTCATTCAATTCCTGTCTCCTCTTAAACCTCATTCCTCTTCCAAAACATTATTCTGCATCCACACAATTCCCATTTTTTCTATGTAATTTTCTACCCTTTTCTAAAAATCCCACTTCCATTGTTTTATCGCTATTACTATATTCATTACTTCTTGTACAGTTGGTCTAGACTCTGATTTCCATTTTCTAGTAATTGCTTTTTTGGCAGCCACCAGAATTAAACTCAGCAAGGCCTTACTATGTCTAGCCAATTCTGATTCTGTACCACAGATCAAAAAATCATTTCCTTGGTTGCCCCAATTTGATCACCTAGTATTTCTGACAGAGTAGTCTGCTAACTCATTAATCTCCAAAAAAAAATATGTTCCCAATTACCTCTTTTTTATCCATCACACCTCCAATATTTGCAATCTACCTGATGAAAAATTCTTTGGAGTCTGCTTGGGGTATAAAAATACCTATGCAAATACTTCTAAGCAAAAATCCTAAACCTTCTAGACTTTCTTGCAAATTTGGGAGCCATACAGCTATCCTCCCATTGTTTCTTTGTGATTTGTTTATCCAGTCTGTCTTGCCAATCCTTTCTAAGCCCTTCAGATTGATTCCTATAGTTATCATAGGTTCATAGGTTCATAGGTTCATACTAGGCTATCTGCCCTGGGGCAATTATAAGCCTAGCCCGATTCTGTATGGCTTACACCACCCCTTGATTTGAGTATACTGTGCCCTTTTTAAGGCTTAGTTTACTGTGCCTCTGTCTAATAGTGACACGGGAGTAATCCCTGGGACAAACCTATGATTCCCCCATCCACTTATCGAGATTCTTCTTGAAGAGATTCAGTGAGGTGCTCTGCCTCACATGAACTGGAATTCTATTCCAGAGCGAAGGGAGCCTCTGGGTTATGAACCTGTCCCTCCAGCAAGTTCTATTTATTTCTGTGCTGAGGTTCAAGTCCCTCGAGCGTGTGGCTCTAAGGGATTTAGATTTACTGAGGTGGAGCATGTCCATTAATTCTGGATTTGACATAGCTTTGTATGTCAGGCATAGATCGCCTCGAAGTAGGGGGTATGCAACTGAGTAAAGCTGGAGTTTTTTTAACCGAGCAGCATATGGCATCTGTTTGAGACCCTTGATCCTCTTGGTGAGATACTTTTGGGGTCTTTCTAATTGCTGCAGGTGTCGGGTAAGGTACATCCCAAAAGGGGCATTGTATTCTATGATGGGCCTGATGAGGGATGAATAAAGAGGCATGATTACCTCTCTTGATCTAGATGTGAAACCCTTCGTGATGAGGTGGGCTATGTAGAAGGTCTTTCTAACCACTTTGGCAATGTGGTTTTCAAAGGAGAGATTGCTATCAACTTGGGTCCCCAGGTCCCTAATAACTTTCTCTGTACTTAATGGGTTTCCGCCTATGTGATAATTTGTGGGCACATTGTTTTGCCAAAGGGTATGACTATACATTTTTGGCATTTAGCTTTAAACCATGGCACTGGCACCAGTTATCTGTCTCTGTGAGACCTTTTTGAAGGATGTTTGTGTCAGCTGGAGAGTTGATTATGGCACCCAGTTTGCAGTCGTCTGTGAACTTGGTGAGCCATAGTCCTCCCACGTTTGCCTGTACCTCGGAAAAGTATATACCGAACAAGAGTGGTCCCAGGACAGAACTCTGTGGGACGCCACTTGTGACCGGTTTCGAGTCTGACATGGCTCCAGCAACTCTCACTCTGTGGGTTCTGTCTTTGAGCCAGTTTGCAACCCATCTTGTGACATAGGGGTTTATATTTAAGCTGGATAGCTTATCTATGATGCCCGAGTGGGGTATTGTGTCAAATGCCTTTGCAAGGTCCAGATAGGCTGTGTGGACTACCTTCCCTTCATCTATGGCTTTGGTGACTGTTTCAAAGAAGTCAACCAGGTTCAAAAGGCAGGATTTGCCCTTGACAAAGCCGAACTGGGTAGGATCTAGCGTCTGTAGGTCCCCAATGTCTTTGTTTATGAGCTCCATGATGATCCTCTCCATAGCCTTGTAGACTAAGCTAGTCAGGCTTATGGGGCGATAGTTTCCAGGGTCCGTAGAGGCTCCACCTTTGTGGAGTGGGACCACTGTTGCTGTACGCCATTCTGTGGGCACATATCCTGTAGTGAGGCTGAGATTGTATAGCTGTTTTATTTGAGGGATTAGTTCCTCTTGTAGTTCATTTAGGATGCAACCTGGGATGCCATCTGGTCCCATGGAAGCAGTGTTTTTTGCTTTGGAGAGGGCAGCCTTCACCTGAGCATCTGAGATGTTTCATGCAATATTCTATATGCCCTACTAATTATCCCTTTATAAATAGCAGCTTCTGTTCTGGATTCAATTAAAAATTCTACCAGTGCTGTTCTTTAACTTAGAATCCCCCTATTCCTTTATCTTTGCCTATATTGTGATATCAATCCTTAATAGGGAAGGCAATCTCTAGCATGCAGTCAAAATTAATTCTTGGCCTCATCTCATTCTATTACCTTTCCCTCTCTAGGGATCCCTATCAGTTTATTGAAAGAACACAAGACCAAAACTTAAATGAACAATATGAACACAACAAAACCATAAAAGGATGAACGAGCACAAAAATTGAAATTCATATAATCAAAAAACAGCTGTAAATGATATACAGCACTTTGTTTTTTGAAACCAGGAAGCATTTGAATGGAGAATGCAGTATAGTGAGGATCAGGAAGTTCACCCTTTTCCCCACTGTTGTGAGATCTCAAAGTTGGTATATATAAGTTGCAAGGGGTGTGGGGGTGCAGGAGGGCTTGCCCCCTTCAAAAAATTAAAAAAAGGTTGCATTGAAGGTAAACAGAACAGTACCTTTATTATTTCATTTCAGCAATTGTCAGGCGAAAAGTGTTCCGTGTATGCCGTAGTAGTTGCCATAAATCAGAGGTTAGTTTAAAGAGACATATGTGTATTTCTACTGAGTGGTTATACATGTAGAAGAGTATTGGACTGACCATGCTTGTTTGGTGTTGCAAGTGTCAATTTTGTAAACGTTTGTCCTTTTAAGGTTTTGTTGTTTTCATCTCATTCTTTTAAGTGTTGGTCTTGTATTCTTTCGATAAACTGATAGGGATTCCTCACTAGTTATTTTCTCCCAATAACCTGATTCCTTTGTCAGTGTTCTCCAGTAAATTTTAGACCCCTCTTGCCAATCCTCTGTACCACTAGTTGCAGTCATCCCTTTCAGCAGAATCTCCTTTCTCCATCCTTGTGTTGGCATAGTTCTTAAAATACTTTCTGCTATTTTATGAATATAACATTCTGTATGGCTACCGTTATTCTCCTTAAGGATCTGCATCCAAACTCCCAGTGTCTCCTTGTTTCTTGAGCCCCCCCCCCCCAACATCATATACAGTAGATCTTGTCAAAATGCAATGTATTTTATGTTAGCATGTGTTATTGATGATACCAAATTCTACTTTGTGGAGTGCTTATAGTAAAACAACATTTGCAGACATCACAGAAATCATATTTTTTTTTTTTAGGAGGGATGAGCCAGTCTGTTTACAATGACAGTTTCTGGTACCCTTTGTGGTTTGGTTTTGTTAAATGGGTTACTATAAGTACATTGTAGGATATCAGTTTGGAGAAGCATGGGACAACAACTAACGCAAATTGGCATATTAAATATTGTCCACATAAGTGATTGGTCACAATAGAACTGTCCTAATTGGTTTGCTGGGTGGAAAAATGAGATTGGCTGGAAAACCATTTAGAAAGAAAATAAACTGTCAGGGTGGATCCATTAAAAAAAGGGAAACAGCATAACTCAATGAAAACCTAATGCATGAGGTTTCCCTTTGTTTCTTTGGATTTAAACACATTTATGAGAAACAGAAGCATTTCAGTAATCTTCCAGAATGTGAATGTGGACTACAGATTCCTTAAACTTACTATACTCATCTGGGTAGTTGTTGGCAATGTAAACTGTAGTTCAGTCTACCAGCTTGTTGCTTACAGTCTAGTCTACCAGCCTGTTGTAAAATCTGTAAGCCACCTCTGCTTGATATCAAATCATAGCTGCTCAGATGCTGATCAGTGCATTGATGGTAACCACTTTGGTGAGTGCCAGAATATGAAGACTGAATGGCCAAAAAATGGACTTAATATAGCTGGCTGGAGACTGAGGGACAATTGCGCTAGTCACAAAGTTTTTTGGGGGGAGTGAGATCAGCTGATTCCAATAGCTAATGCAATACCAACTTTTAAAATACAGTATTGCATTTGCAGTTGAACCTGAGCACTGTAGTACACCATGTGAGGTCTGTTGTAGCAACTGCATGCTACATTGTAGCAAGTAGTTTGCCACACTTTAAAAAATAAAAGATAACCTCTCTTTTTAAACTAACATTTTAGCACTGTAGAGCTCCATGCAGGCAGGGTATAAATTGTAGCAACTGTCTGCTACATTTGTATAAAACAGTTTGCTACAGTTTATAAGAAGGAACATTTTTTTGATTAACAAAAACATGAGTGCCATAGCACTCTGTGCAGGCAGGGTATGAACCATAGCAACTGTTTGCTACATTAGTAGCAAGCAGTTTTCACAGTTTATAAAGGATTTCTTTTAAAATAGCTGCTACTGTTTATACCCTGCCTGCATGGAGCACTTCAGCACTCAGGTTTTAGTTAAAAGAGAAAAAAATAGAGTTTTTTTAACATTTTTAAACTGAAGCAAACTGCTAACTACAATGTTGCTACAGTTTAGACCACACACACACACACACACACACACACACACACACACACACACACACACACACCTACATCACTCAACTTTGAATGCAATGGAGGATGGTCAGGGCAGGGCACAGAAACGGACTTGAAAGACTGGGCAGGAAGTAGTGGAGGGGTGTTGTTGTGCATATGGCCACCTGGCTAGTAGGAATGTCTATATGTCTTTTTTTGTTTTGTTTTTGCTCTTCGATGGAAGAGGTGGGGGTTGGATCTGTAATAAGCTGATTGCTACAATACAGTGATCAGCTTAATACATTAAAGTGCCTTTTCTCAGTTTTTTTTTTTTTTATTCTTCGGGATCAGGCACTGGTTCATTTTACTGGTACAGAGATCTGGTTGAGCCAGCTATGCTTCTGAGTTCATGGGTGTAGAAGGTCCCTCCCCCAGCAAAAAATGAATTTACACAAGAAGAGTGATGTTCAATATTTGCTCTTCTTCTGCATTTTCAGTCTTTTTTTCCGATGTGTTGGCACTTAACATTGAGTGCTAGCATTTCAATAGGGAGCCATGCCTTAACCAATGTTAGGAGTTTGTATTAATAAACGGAATCCAGGCCTTTGTTGTTTTTATTTACATATTTATGTTGTTTTTACACAGACACTGATCAGTGTCAAAAATCATAATGGTAATTGAGAGAACTGGCTAAGTAAAAGGATAATGACACAGTTGGGGGGATGCTGTTTGTTTACCCTGCCTAAGGCTCCATTTGACCATTATTTGACCATGATCTGAATTTGTTTATATATTTTCAGTTTCCAGCAAATACTTGCTTAGCTTCTGCCAGGAAGCATGACTACATTTCTTCAGTTTACTACTGTACTTAACAGCTGTCTGCAGTTATTTTACAGGATCAGCTCTTCTGCTCAAGTCCTTTTAAACACGCTATGCTAAACAAGACTGTGTTATCCCTGTATGACACACATATATTCAGCTTCACTGTATTATTTTAATATGAGTACTCACTGCTTGTCTATAGTGTTAACTTTTACAACTCTACAATTTTTTAGTGACAACTTAGATTCATTTAGTGGTATGTGTTGGAAGAAATACTTGTTTTCCTTGTGGAAATCGCTGATAATGGGACTTTTATATCCAATTTCTTATTGGGCTGCAGTACTGCTACTCCTGGACTGATTTTAATAATGTCATTATTGATATGATTCATACTCCAAGCACCTTGCCAAACTATATATTTCCTTTGTTTACCTGCACTTTGTCTGACCTTTCACTTCTTGCTCCCACCATTTTACACACTTTAAGGTTCTTGTCTGACAAATTGCAGCTTATGTCTGTCACATTTGTTTCCTAAAACCTTTCCAGTTAAACATTCTCTATATATAAATCATCTTATCTTTTTTGTTTAAACCAACACATCTTAGCTTTGTGTGATATTCTTCTACACCTCAAGGATACTTGCTTTTTTAAAAGAAATTATAGATAGTCTTGTCAGGTGTACAGTGATCATTTGAAATGTTGGGACCTGTTAGACCGAGTCCCTAAACATGGAGACTGAAAGATCAGACTTACATATTAAGTCAGAGATGAGATTTCTAGAATATTCCCTTCTCTCTGAAGTGTGGTTATCTCAGAGTTGGTATGTAAGTTCAAGGGGTGTGGAGTGCAGGCCCCACAAAAAGAAGTTTAGAGGAGAAGAGTGATTTTCGTGATTCGCTTTTTTCCTTTGTTTTTGGTCTTTTTTTTTTTTTGGCTTCTCAAGACTCGGCATTTCAAGTGCCAACATTTCAATAGGGAGCCAAGCTGTGCACTTGGTCACATCTTGTTACAGATTTACGGTTGTTTGGCTGCTACTTTTATTGATAGCTCTTGTGTTTAGTGCTTGTTCAAGTGTTAAATCATCTGTAGAAAAGCAGCCTCTTCTGTATATTTTTACAGTGCATAAGTCATCTACTACATACATGACTCCAGTTCTGGCACTCATTACATTAAGTAAAACAGGTATCTTTTTATGTTGTGACATATAAAATCTGCTAAATAATGGAATCCAGTCTTTCAGTCTAAGTTGCCCAATCTGCTCAAGCAGCATCAAAAGAATTAATGTGTCTGTTCTGCTCGTCCACATGTTTAAATGCGAGTGGATGTTCTAGAATTTTATTCTTTGTGGTTTTCTGTCATCCTCACTAGTATTTATGTTCCTCTTCTTCTTCATGCGCTACTTTCTAAATAACTGGGATTTTGCACCAAAATACATTCACTCTATTTTTACTTTGAAATACTTGCATAGATTTTCATTTATGTAGCTTCTAATCACTTATTTAGCTTCATATTGATACTTGAAAACATATTTTTTAATTTGCAGATGATATCCTATTGACTTTAAAAGATTGTAATAATTCACTATCTGCTCTTTTCAAATCTATGGTATTCTTTTACAGTAAATCCAGACTTATCTTTAATGATAATAAAGCAAAAATTTTACCAATAAATTATAATTCTAATGTTATTGACATTAGACTAAATAAATATATAGTCCAAGATATGAATTTAAATTATCTGGGTATTACTATTACAGATAATATAGACAGAATTGTTTCTTTCAATTGTAACAAAAGTATAATTTCCATAAAACTCCTTATTAATAAATAAAACAATCTTTTTTTCACAATGGATGAGAGGCTATTACTGAGACAAATGATTATCCTGTCAAAAATCTTATATTAAATTGAATATTTGTCCCTTCCTTCCCCTAAATGTTGCATACAATAATTTAATTCTCTAATTTGTAGGTACTTGTGGTATCCCAACAAAGCTAGGATAGCATTAAGTCATCGTATGAGAGACACTGGTCTTTGGGGGTATTGGTTTATCTGACTTGGAGTTGTACTCTGTGTCTTCTATTTTTAAAACAATTGCTCTTTGGGCTAATAATTCTTATACAACCAAATGATAAGGATTCCAAAATAATATTTGTGCTCAAAGTAATTGTTCAGTTTCCTCTAACTAAATAACTCTTTGCACTGGGTTCTAAAAAGTATGTCTTTAATAATTTTAATATAACTATTAACTCCTCATGTATTACTATTATAATCAGTACTATAAGAAATTTTGTATATAGTATCCCGAGGTACGAAGCTTGTTTTTTTTTTCTCATTTTCCCTATTGCTTTTATACAAAATAATATCTCCACATTGAATTTACAGATTATGAATTCCTTTAAAGAGAATAAGTTATTATACTGGTTTCAGTTGATGGATAGAGAAACACTGGGGTCTTCCCAATATACATTTAACAAGTTTAATCTGGATAGAGAAATATGGCTACATGTTCAAAACTGTAAGCAATATGTGGAAGGATGACTCAAAGATATGCAACCAAAAATAAGGAGTTCTGTTCCTACACTAATTGATCTAGTATCCTTTTCGCTATATCAGAAAACTAATTGTGTCTGTCCATGAGAATTGTGAGTTCCTACTAGGAACACTACTAAGCGATTGTACATAATCACTTTATTTTATATTTTCTAATGTTATCCAACTTCTTGTGTAATCTATGTAAGTTTGTCTATTTGAGCTTTTCTCCTGGGCCTCCATTGAAAATGGACATGTATTCTTTCGATAAACTGATAGGGATTCCTCACTAGTTATTTTCTCCCAATAACCTGATTCCTTTGTCAGTGTTCTCCAGTAAATTTTAGACCCCTCTTGCCAATCCTCTGTACCACTAGTTGCAGTCATCCCTTTCAGCAGAATCTCCTTTCTCCATCCTTGTGTTGGCATAGTTCTTAAAATACTTTCTGCTATTTTATGAATATAACATTCTGTATGGCTACCGTTATTCTCCTTAAGGATCTGCATCCAAACTCCCAGTGTCTCCTTGTTTCTTGAGCCCCCCCCCCCCAACATCATATACAGTAGATCTTGTCAAAATGCAATGTATTTTATGTTAGCATGTGTTATTGATGATACCAAATTCTACTTTGTGGAGTGCTTATAGTAAAACAACATTTGCAGACATCACAGAAATCATATTTTTTTTTAGGAGGGATGAGCCAGTCTGTTTACAATGACAGTTTCTGGTACCCTTTGTGGTTTGGTTTTGTTAAATGGGTTACTATAAGTACATTGTAGGATATCAGTTTGGAGAAGCATGGGACAACAACTAACGCAAATTGGCATATTAAATATTGTCCACATAAGTGATTGGTCACAATAGAACTGTCCTAATTGGTTTGCTGGGTGGAAAAATGAGATTGGCTGGAAAACCATTTAGAAAGAAAATAAACTGTCAGGGTGGATCCATTAAAAAAAGGGAAACAGCATAACTCAATGAAAACCTAATGCATGAGGTTTCCCTTTGTTTCTTTGGATTTAAACACATTTATGAGAAACAGAAGCATTTCAGTAATCTTCCAGAATGTGAATGTGGACTACAGATTCCTTAAACTTACTATACTCATCTGGGTAGTTGTTGGCAATGTAAACTGTAGTTCAGTCTACCAGCTTGTTGCTTACAGTCTAGTCTACCAGCCTGTTGTAAAATCTGTAAGCCACCTCTGCTTGATATCAAATCATAGCTGCTCAGATGCTGATCAGTGCATTGATGGTAACCACTTTGGTGAGTGCCAGAATATGAAGACTGAATGGCCAAAAAATGGACTTAATATAGCTGGCTGGAGACTGAGGGACAATTGCGCTAGTCACAAAGTTTTTTGGGGGGAGTGAGATCAGCTGATTCCAATAGCTAATGCAATACCAACTTTTAAAATACAGTATTGCATTTGCAGTTGAACCTGAGCACTGTAGTACACCATGTGAGGTCTAAGCTGTAGCAACTGCATGCTACATTGTAGCAAGCAGTTTGCCACACTTTAAAAAATAAAAGATAACCTCTCTTTTTTAAACTAACATTTTAGCACTGTAGAGCTCCATGCAGGCAGGGTATAAATTGTAGCAACTGTCTGCTACATTTGTATAAAACAGTTTGCTACAGTTTATAAGAAGGAACATTTTTTTGATTAACAAAAACATGAGTGCCATAGCACTCTGTGCAGGCAGGGTATGAACCATAGCAACTGTTTGCTACATTAGTAGCAAGCAGTTTTCTACAGTTTATAAAGGATTTCTTTTAAAAATAGCTGCTACTGTTTATACCCTGCCTGCATGGAGCACTTCAGCACTCAGGTTTTAGTTAAAAGAGAAAAAAATAGAGTTTTTTTAACATTTTTAAACTGAAGCAAACTGCTAACTACAATGTTGCTACAGTTTAGACCACACACACACACACACACACACACACACACACACACACACACACACACACACACACACACCTACATCACTCAACTTTGAATGCAATGGAGGATGGTCAGGGGCAGGGCACAGAAACGGGACTTGAAAGACTGGGCAGGAAGTAGTGGAGGGGTGTTGTTGTGCATATGGCCACCTGGCTAGTAGGAATGTCTATATGTCTTTTTTTGTTTTGTTTTTGCTCTTCGATGGAAGAGGTGGGGGTTGGATCTGTAATAAGCTGATTGCTACAATACAGTGATCAGCTTAATACATTAAAGTGCCTTTTCTCAGTTTTTTTTTTTTTTATTCTTCGGGATCAGGCACTGGTTCATTTTACTGGTACAGAGATCTGGTTGAGCCAGCTATGCTTCTGAGTTCATGGGTGTAGAAGGTCCCTCCCCCAGCAAAAAATGAATTTACACAAGAAGAGTGATGTTCAATATTTGCTCTTCTTCTGCATTTTCAGTCTTTTTTTCCGATGTGTTGGCACTTAACATTGAGTGCTAGCATTTCAATAGGGAGCCATGCCTTAACCAATGTTAGGAGTTTGTATTAATAAACGGAATCCAGGCCTTTGTTGTTTTTTATTTACATATTTATGTTGTTTTTACACAGACACTGATCAGTGTCAAAAATCATAATGGTAATTGAGAGAACTGGCTAAGTAAAAGGATAATGACACAGTTGGGGGGATGCTGTTTGTTTACCCTGCCTAAGGCTCCATTTGACCATTATTTGACCATGATCTGAATTTGTTTATATATTTTCAGTTTCCAGCAAATACTTGCTTAGCTTCTGCCAGGAAGCATGACTACATTTCTTCAGTTTACTACTGTACTTAACAGCTGTCTGCAGTTATTTTACAGGATCAGCTCTTCTGCTCAAGTCCTTTTAAACACGCTATGCTAAACAAGACTGTGTTATCCCTGTATGACACACATATATTCAGCTTCACTGTATTATTTTAATATGAGTACTCACTGCTTGTCTATAGTGTTAACTTTTACAACTCTACAATTTTTTAGTGACAACTTAGATTCATTTAGTGGTATGTGTTGGAAGAAATACTTGTTTTCCTTGTGGAAATCGCTGATAATGGGACTTTTATATCCAATTTCTTATTGGGCTGCAGTACTGCTACTCCTGGACTGATTTTAATAATGTCATTATTGATATGATTCATACTCCAAGCACCTTGCCAAACTATATATTTCCTTTGTTTACCTGCACTTTGTCTGACCTTTCACTTCTTGCTCCCACCATTTTACACACTTTAAGGTTCTTGTCTGACAAATTGCAGCTTATGTCTGTCACATTTGTTTCCTAAAACCTTTCCAGTTAAACATTCTCTATATATAAATCATCTTATCTTTTTTGTTTAAACCAACACATCTTAGCTTTGTGTGATATTCTTCTACACCTCAAGGATACTTGCTTTTTTAAAAGAAATTATAGATAGTCTTGTCAGGTGTACAGTGATCATTTGAAATGTTGGGACCTGTTAGACCGAGTCCCTAAACATGGAGACTGAAAGATCAGACTTACATATATTAAGTCAGAGATGAGATTTCTCAGAATATTCCCTTCTCTCTGAAGTGTGGTTATCTCAGAGTTGGTATGTATAAGTTCAAGGGGTGTGGAGTGCAGGCCGCCCCCCACAAAAAGAAGTTTAGAGGAGAAGAGTGATTTTCGTGATTCGCTTTTTTCCTTTGTTTTTGGTCTTTTTTTTTTTTGGCTTCTCAAGACTCGGCATTTCAAGTGCCAACATTTCAATAGGGAGCCAAGCTGTGCACTTGGTCACATCTTGTTACAGATTTACGGTTGTTTGGCTGCTACTTTTATTGATAGCTCTTGTGTTTAGTGCTTGTTCAAGTGTTAAATCATCTGTAGAAAAGCAGCCTCTTCTGTATATTTTTACAGTGCATAAGTCATCTACTACATACATGACTCCAGTTCTGGCACTCATTACATTAAGTAAAACAGGTATCTTTTTATGTTGTGACATATAAAATCTGCTAAATAATGGAATCCAGTCTTTCAGTCTAAGTTGCCCAATCTGCTCAAGCAGCATCAAAAGAATTAATGTGTCTGTTCTGCTTTCGTCCACATGTTTAAATGCGAGTGGATGTTCTAGAATTTTATTCTTTGTGGTTTTCTGTCATCCTCACTAGTATTTATGTTCCTCTTCTTCTTCATGCTTACTTTCTAAATAACTGGGATTTTGCACCAAAATACATTCACTCTATTTTTACTTTGAAATACTTGCATAGATTTTCATTTATGTAGCTTCTAATCACTTATTTAGCTTCATATTGATACTTGAAAACATATTTTTTAATTTGCAGATGATATCCTATTGACTTTAAAAGATTGTAATAATTCACTATCTGCTCTTTTCAAATCTATGGTATTCTTTTACAGTAAATCCAGACTTATCTTTAATGATAATAAAGCAAAAATTTTACCAATAAATTATAATTCTAATGTTATTGACATTAGACTAAATAAATATATAGTCCAAGATATGAATTTAAATTATCTGGGTATTACTATTACAGATAATATAGACAGAATTGTTTCTTTCAATTGTAACAAAAGTATAATTTCCATAAAACTCCTTATTAATAAATAAAACAATCTTTTTTTCACAATGGATGAGAGGCTATTACTGAGACAAATGATTATCCTGTCAAAAATCTTATATTAAATTGAATATTTGTCCCTTCCTTCCCCTAAATGTTGCATACAATAATTTAATTCTCTAATTTGTAGGTACTTGTGGTATCCCAACAAAGCTAGGATAGCATTAAGTCATCGTATGAGAGACACTGGTCTTTGGGGGTATTGGTTTATCTGACTTGGAGTTGTACTCTGTGTCTTCTATTTTTAAAACAATTGCTCTTTGGGCTAATAATTCTTATACAACCAAATGATAAGGATTCCAAAATAATATTTGTGCTCAAAGTAATTGTTCAGTTTCCTCTAACTAAATAACTCTTTGCACTGGGTTCTAAAAAGTATGTCTTTAATAATTTTAATATAACTATTAACTCCTCATGTATTACTATTATAATCAGTACTATAAGAAATTTTGTATATAGTATCCCGAGGTACGAAGCTTGTTTTTTTTTTCTCATTTTCCCTATTGCTTTTATACAAAATAATATCTCCACATTGAATTTACAGATTATGAATTCCTTTAAAGAGAATAAGTTATTATACTGGTTTCAGTTGATGGATAGAGAAACACTGGGGTCTTCCCAATATACATTTAACAAGTTTAATCTGGATAGAGAAATATGGCTACATGTTCAAAACTGTAAGCAATATGTGGAAGGATGACTCAAAGATATGCAACCAAAAATAAGGAGTTCTGTTCCTACACTAATTGATCTAGTATCCTTTTCGCTATATCAGAAAACTAATTGTGTCTGTCCATGAGAATTGTGAGTTCCTACTAGGGAACACTACTAAGCGATTGTACATAATCACTTTATTTTATATTTTCTAATGTTATCCAACTTCTTGTGTAATCTATGTAAGTTTGTCTATTTGGAGCTTTTCTCCCTGGGCCTCCATTGAAAATGGACATGTATCCAGTTGGACTATCCCGGTAAACAAATGTAAAATAAATAAATAAATAATAAATGGGAAAGGATTATTGTCTGATATTTATAGAGTAATTAGATCTGAATTGGAATATATTAAAGAAAACTATTGGTCTTATTTTGATCTTATAAATAATGATTCTCCATGCGAGAATGATAGAAAGCTTATTTTCTCATCGTCTAAGCAAACTACTAATTCATGTAAGTGAAGAATCTTTTCCTGGAAATTTATTCATAGATCCCTTTTTACTGCACATAGGGTAGAGTTGATATCCAAAACTAGAATGGTCTGTTGGAGATGGAAACTAAATCTCAAAGCCGATTGGCAGCATATGTTTTTTGAGTGTTTTAGACTTAAACCTTTTTTGGATGAAATGAATAACTTTTTACAGTCTTTCTTTTCAGATAACTTTGCTTTAACTAAGTCACTGGTTTTACTTATTTATTTATTTTATCCTAGATGTTCTAAGAAACTGAAATACCCAATTTTATGGAGTATTTTATCAGCTGCCAGAAAGGTCACAACAAGAAACTGGAAAAATGAATCTTCTCCCTCTTTTAGCGAATTTTCAATATTATGAATGGAGTATGTCACTGAGAATTGTTGACTAGTAAATCAAGGACTTATAGAATCACATCTATGTACAACTCTTGGACAAAGCTAAAGGAACTGTTAAACAGCAGTTGAACTGTTAATTACTGGAAATTATTTTGTAATTACTTATATTTTAGATGCCTTTTGTAAATAATTACCTGTTTTTTGAACTTCGTTTTGTTTTTTTTTTTGTTTGTTTTTTTATGTTTTTTGGCTTATACATGTTATTTATTTCTCTCATGTGGGAGGATGGCATAATGATTAAAGGTGTTTACCTTATGAACACAAGGTGCAGGGTTTGATTCTCACCTGGGGTAACTAGCTAGGCTTGAAATGGCCCACAAGGGTAGTTAACCTAGTACTAATCTATGAACCTATGAACCTATAATGTCATAATGTAATGTCATAATTTGTTTATTCATTTAAACTAATAAAAAGAATTGGGGAAAAAAAAGAAAACATCTTTTTAACAGAACTGATAAAGATTGTTTTGCTTTGAAGCAATGGTTGCCCAATTGCTTAAGAAGGTACAACTGAATTGCAATACTTCTCTACAGATACATATTCTTTAGCAAATGAAAATGGCTTTATGTGCCAAAAAAATTCACTCTGTGTGAGAGTTATCTAAAAGGGCATCATTCAGGCAGCCATGAGGGAGATTTGTGCTTTCACCAGCATCCCAGCAAGGCCAGTATTTTTTGAAATAACTAAATGCCACATCCAGGGTGAAGGAAATGAGTGAACTGCATCATCACACTGGCCTGCAATGCCATCCTCTTGCCAGTAAGTGCTTTGGTAAACTTATTCTGAATGCTACCATCCACTAGTGGCATAGTAAATCTAATTCCCACCCACGAGATGATTTGGAATGTTGTCAGAGCTTTACCATTTAATGACACCAGTGCTGGCATAGTATGAGGCTTTTTTTTCACACATGCTATCCTATGATGCCTTTTCCACTTTTTTTTACTACAAAAATTCTGCTTTAGTTTTTCTCACAGATGGTTTTTGCACGCAAAAGCCAGTCTTATTGTCATTTCTTGTGCATTTGCCCTAAGCTTGCATTCATAGTAAAACATAAACAAACATATGGAGACTGGTGCTGCTCTTCATTGCCGCTTTACCCATGGACTTGTGCTATACAAGTAGTGCGTCCATGTAGTATTGAGAGTATATCTCCTGCATGTGCGTAGATGTGCATACATGAAATGATCTGTCACCTCTACTTATGTGTCCACAATGCATCCAATTAGTGCTAGTCAAGGCAGCTCCCCAACACACACTGATTAGGACAGTGCTCACAAAGATACATAGCCCTTTACCATTAGGGGGCCATCTCAACTCATAGCCATCTCAGAATATGGTTCATCACCAGGGCCAATGAATAAAAAAATACAGCTTCCACAAGACGCAACAGTCTCTACACAAAAAGTGCATTTTTTTTTACAGTTTATCACATCAAATACATTTTTGCCTAACATCATAGAACTCCGGTGTATGGTAACCTGGTCCTCATGTTTTGGGAATGCAAGTTTATATTACATTCCCCTTTTAAAAGCTGTTGGTTATTATATAGACAGTTTCTTGATGATATCGTTATTTTCTGGAATGAGTCAATGGATAAACTAAAAGAATTCATGGACTATATTTCCAATAGTACTAGCTTTTTGAAATGTACACATCATGTAGACAAACAAAAATTTAATTATTTGGATATACCAATAGAAAGACTTATTCCAACTGCACCTCTTCCATCCCAAACTATTTTCCACCTCAACAAAAACTCTTTCTCTTAAACTACTACCAAACCCAGATAACTACCTAGTATACAAACCTAATAGGCTAAAACATATTGCCTGTAGTGTCCTAGCCTTATCTGGAGACGTTCATCCTAACCCCGGCCCCTGCCACAGTACAAACCACTCCATCCTTCCACCTCCTTCCTCCACAAACTCAAATAACACTTTCCCCCATTCCCCTTCTCCACACACTTCCTCCTTCAGCACTCTTAAAATCTTCACTATCAATGCCCAGAGCCTTAATAACAAAATTCTCCATGTACAAGCCTGGATTAACCACAACCAACCTGACATCTTAGCCATCTCCGAAACCTGGCTAAAACCCCATATTACTGACTCTGAAATCTTACCTCCAGGTTACCACATCCTCAGAAGTGAACATTTAAATAAAAAAGGTGGAGGCTCTGCTCTAATCTACTCCAACCTTCTCTCCCGAATCCCTCTTCAAATCCATACCCCTCAATTCAAAAATTCCGAAATCACAGCAAGCCTTCTCCATTTGAATAAACATAAGAATATCTGCATTATTTCCTTATATATCTCCCCTGGCAATAATATCCCTACCCTTGAAAATATCCTTCACTGGGCCTCAACTGAAATAAAATATGAAACCTATATTGTTGGTGATGTCAATATTGACTGGAATAAAATTAACACACCATCCCCCTCCCTAACTATTAACCTTTACAACCTCTCCCAAGTAATCCACTCTACAACCCGTCCTAACAAAAACCACCCCCAGGGACCATTATAGATTGGATTCTAGTCTCCCATCCAAACAAAATCATTCTCTCTGGCACTATCCCTGACACCTTCAGTGACCATCTCCCTGCCTTCATTCATTGATCAACTAGCTCCATCCAACACCAACACCAGTACATCCAAACTCGCAACCTTAGCAACTTCAACCCCTCAACTTTTTCCAACATTTTTAAACAAATTAACTGGCAAATCCTAAACACTCTTCCACTTGACAACGCTGTAGAGCATTTCAACTCTATCTTCCTAAATACTCTTAACTCCTTAGCCCCTCTAAGAAACAAACGAACCAAAGCCAACTCTGCTCCTTGGCTGACTAAAGAAACAAAACAAATTATGTGCCACAGAGACAAAGCTTGGAAGCTCTATCAGAAAAACAAACTGTCTTCCACCTTGCTCCAATATACCCAACTCCGCAATCAAGTAAAAAAACTTAGCACTATGATCAAAAAAAAAACTACTATAATAAACTTCAGTCCAACAACAATAAGAATCCAAAACAATTCTGGAAATCAGTCAACTCTCTTCTCCATCCTGGATCAAGGAATAATCCCTGCCCTGACCCTAGTTTAACTGATAGTGAGTTGAGCTCCCACTTCAACACCTTCTTTACTGAATCCATAGCTAAACTAACCAAAACATTTCCTAATAATAACCCACCCAACCCCCTGTCCTCAGCACCCAACAACCCTAATAACTGTCCCCTTAATTTCCAGCTCAAACCTGTTTCCACCACCTTTATAAAAAAACTTTTATCCAAACTCAAGCCTTGCTCTAATGCCCCTGACAACATACCCTCCTCCTTCCTCAAATACGCTGCCAAAGGTATTGCTCTCCCAATTAGTATCCTGATCAACAGATCCATCATTGAGTCATACGTACCCAAACTCTGGCATTCAGCCTTCATTCTACCTCTTCACAAAGGAGGTAAAAACATCACTATTTCTAACTTCCGCCCCATTGCCCTACTTTCTCCAATATCTAAAATACTTGAAAAATGTGTCCACCTCCAACTCTTGCCCTACCTAACTCAGAATCACCTTCTAACACCCACCCAACACAGCTTCCGACATGGCCACAGCACCATAACAGCCTTACTATCCTTCCTAGAAACAGTCAATCAAGTCCGAGATTCTGGACTTATTGTATCCACTATACTGCTAGATCTATCTAAAGCCTTCGATACCATCTCCCATACACACCTTCTCTCTCATCTTGCCAATCTTAATCTCTCCCCTAATACTCTTTCCTGGTTCTCAAGTTACCTATCCGACAGATCTCAAGCTGTCAGATGGAAGAACTGCAACTCTTCCTTTCTGCCTACACCTACCAGCGTTCCTCAGGGGTCCATCCTCGGACCCATGCTTTTCAACATCTTTATAAATAACCTCCACACTGTCATCCCTGACACTACAGTCATCCAATACGCTGATGACTCTACCTTAGTATGTGCTGCCCACAACATTTCTGAACTACTAACTAAGACTCAAACAGCTTTCTCCACTACAGAGAACTGGATGCACCAAAACCACCTCTCCCTCAACTCCAATAAATCTAAAATACTAATTTTCCTGCCCACCAGGGTTTCCTCCTTTGACAAAAACATCTTCAATGTCCTAAGCCAAACTAACACTGCTACTGAAGTGGTCCCCTCTGCAAAACTCCTTGGCATCACCATAGACAAACACCTTAAATTCGACCTCCACATACCACAAAACATAAAGAAAACCCACCAAAAGCTAGGTATGCTATATAGGAATAACCAATTTCTCTCCAACTCCTCTAGGCATTCCCTAGCAATTACTTACCTCCTTCCTTCTCTTCTATATGGTGCCCCCCTTCTAACCAATCTGTCTGCTTCCAACACCTCTAAACTTGAAGCTTGCTACAATAAGATCTCCAAATTTGCCACTAAATCCAAAATATCAACTCACCACTGCCTTAGCCTAAAATCTCTGAACTGGTTAGAACTCCCTAACCACCTAGACTATCTCCAACTAACCACCGCTCACAAACTAATATTCTCCCCAGATAAATGCCCAGCCTTAATGAACATCCTTCCCCTATACATCCCAAACAGATCCCTGAGATCTGAACACCAAAACCTAATTTCCATCCACAAACCCAAACGTCCCGTTGGCCAGCTCCTACTCTCCTTCTCTCTAGGTAAAAAATGGGAATTCCTTCCTCCTTCTCTTGGGACTATACATAACACTGAATCCTTCAAAACCCAACTTTTCCTTCACCTATCTTCCACATGGAAATGCTCCTGCTTTCACCCTACATAAACACTTACGAGTCTCCCCACTAGCTCTCGACAATCCTCTTCCACTTTACTCTCAAGTTTTTTTTTCTCTTTCTATTCCTCCAAAAGCAGAACTAGCAGACTTTAATTAACTCCAAGTTTGTAAATATGTAAATATTGTAAACATCTGAAGAGCCCCCCCCCCAAAAAAAAAAAAAAAGTGCCTGTTTTATACTGTCCTATGATGTATTTTGCAATTTACTGAATGTATGAATCTCACTCTTGAATTTTACCTCTACATTATGTAACCTTTATTGTATTTTGTAACCTTCATAGTATTGTATTGCTATTGGAGCTTTTCTCCCCGGGCCTCCACTGAAAATGGGCATTTCTCGGCCCAGAGGACTTCCCCGGTAATCAAACTGAAAATAAATAAATAAATAAATAAATAAACTTATTTCTGCATTTTAATAGTGCGCATCCTACAAGCCAGAAAAAAAAAGTATAGAGAAGGGCCAATATGTAAGAATTAGTCGCATGACCTCAGACGATGAAGACTTTGAGTTGGAAATTAGGAAATTAGAAAATATGTTTAGGGATAGATGATACCCTAATGGCATTACAGAAGAGGTATATAAAGAAGTTAAAATGGCTCGACAAGACAGAGTTGCCCCTATTCTAGGGGGGGATCTTATTGCCGAACCAATTAATTCTGGTCAGGCTGTAAATTCAAATCAAAAAGTAAATAATGATTTTGAAAGTGCATTTATCACAGACTTTAGTGGTGATGCCCTCACCATTAGAGACATATTAGCGAAAGAATGGGACAGGTTCTCCAATATATCAGACTTGAGGGGTATCAGTGACACTCCCTTTATATGTATTTTTAGAAAAGGATTAAATATTAAAGACCTTATGGAAATGAATAAAGTGAAGGTCACTAATTGTACTAAGAGAGGGACATTCAAGTGTGGAAGATGTCCACAATGTCCCTTTGTTGCTCAAAGTGAAGGGGTAATGATAGTATCAAGAGATAGATACTTTTCTGGAGTGAGTTATTCCACATATGAGACCAGTGGTTTAGTTTATGTTGCTACATGTAAGAAATGTCTCATCTTTTATACAGGAAAAACTGAGAGAAAGTTAAAAAGAAGAATATATGAACACATAAGGGACATATCTAACACAAATATTAATAATGCTCTCTATAAGGACATGTCTTCCCGCCCTAATGTTAGTTTTGTATTTTTTATACTCAAAGAAGTTCCCCGAGATGTTAGAGGTGGTCAGTGGGAGACCAGAATAGAATATTGAGAACTATATTGGCAGGTTATTCTAGAGGTAAATAGACCATCAGAGTTAAATGGCAATTTGTCCCTTGCGCCAGTACTTACGTTAAGAGCTGCAAGGTTATAAAATATAAGCAACAGTGTACATTGGTTTACATATTTTAAACATTTTAAATGTATTTTAGTGTTTTAAAGTGTGATTGTTTTAAATAAATAAATAATCAAAGGAATGGTATATATTCATGATTTGAATAATATTGAGTTAATTTGTAGCTACATTAAATTCATTTTAGATTATATAGCTTTAAGTTTTGAATCATATGTTATAATTATCCAATGGTAGTTAAGGAGTGCATTCAAATAGTGTTGATTGTATGAGTTTCTGGTTTATGTTTGATGAAATGCATGGCGAAAACATATATTAAAGGTGGCGTTAATGAGTGGAACGTCTCCATCTTTTACTTTATTATGTGAATTGCCACATTATTTTACATCCTGTAAAGTTGGCGATGATCTCTGGTGTTGCGGATTGAGTTTTTATTTATTTATTACTATTTGGTAACAGGGTAAGTAGACTGGTCTGTTGATCCTCTTCAGCCAAGGCCTGAACTCAATGAGCATTAAATACAGTATTTCTACATAATATCAATGCAATGATTAGCATACATTTCCAGCAAGTGAATGTTACATAGTGTATCATACATTTACAACATACAAGGAAAACAATATGAGGACAGTATGGTGCTAGAAATAACTAATGGAATACTTATGTACAATATCTGCATAGCAATAATGCATTTATTTAATTAGGTCATATCAACCACTGTTATATTAACAGTTGCATTGACAATATAATGATATTGGAAGTGGGTGAAGTATGCAATAAAGAAGAAGGCAAGAGAAAATGCAAGCTAAACAAGGCAGAATAGCCTTAAAACTAATAGGTAACATGCTACTGTTAAATATGCTGATAATATGTGGAAGAGACAGGAAAGAGAAGAAAGTGTGGGGGAACAGTCGAAAAGCTTATTGATGTGCTTGTACTATTACGTAAATGTTATCTCCTGTTAGTCATCAGTGGAAAAAATTGGAAGATGTAACCAGAGAATGTTACATTTGCTGTGTTAGACAGTGTTAAGTGACCAAGTAGATCTTAACATAATTGAGTTGTTCCAAGAAAAGGCAAACCGGGAAATGCATGTGAGTGTCTAGAGATTAACAATTTTTTAATTTGCTAAATTTTGAATACATGGTAAAGGAGCATATAAGAACAACTATATACAAATATGAGTAACTAATAACACACACAAAAATAACAGGCATTACTACACTTAATGACAGTACAAGGAAGGCAAAAACTATTTCTTATATGTTTTATTCCAGGTTTGTTTGCATGATGATTTCAGTGTCTAATTTTCAACAGTATATACACCATTAATACCTGAGCAGGGTAACTCAGGAAAAGCATGCTCATTTAAATATGAACTTACATGTAAATTAAAGTTGAAATCATTGTTTTGACTACAGTTATACATAACTGCAAAGGCTATTGCCTGTCATAAATTTCTTTTGTGATGTGTAAGTCAGGAAGTACTGTAAGACAAGCTTGCAATTGTATATTTTACATATGCTGATGCTAAGATAAAAATAACTGAAAGCTTATAAAATAAAAATAAAAGCCCATTTCTGCTTCAGAATGTTGCCAGTCTGCAAGCAGAAGTAGTAACACCAACACAATACAACATGACATTACGTATTAAGAAAAAATGAACTTGCAGGTCTGGGAGCAATGCAGACGATATTATAATAAAATCCTTACACATGGCAGATTTGTGAACAACCCCAACTAAAAGTGACAAAAAATTTATGGCTCACTTCAAAACAATTGATACCTTTAGCTGGAATCCTAATGAATATATGATCTTATCTCACTCTTCATATAAGAAAAAGACTAGGGGAACTTTAATTTTATGGAAAAAAAATGTCACTATGTCTCAAATCATTTACGAATCTGAAGATAAAGAAGGACTCCTAGCCATAGTAATAGTAAAATATAAAATAGACTTTGGACATTAGTAAATATATATTGATTTCCAGGTATTGGGGTTGGAACAATAAGAAAACACATGGATCTAATAACTAGAGTATATAAAGGAAATTTGGTTTTGGGAGGTGACTTTAATTGTATGTTGAATAAATCAGAGACCACAAGCAAAATAAATTTACATGTAAGTTCTATAGGGAAGGTACTTATGAAATGGAAAGAAAGTTTAAATCTAATTGATACATTTAGTTATAAGGAGACCAATTCATTATTATTTTCACACCAAGACCACAGATTTGGGACACATACAAGAATTGATAAAATCTTTATATCTCAAGAGCTAAATTCAAAAATAATAACATTTTCCATAATCCTTTGTCCATTTTCAGGCCATAATTCATTAATTCTCAAAATACATACAGAGTATAAGAAATTTATTTTTATGCCAAGAATTCCAGCTTACATTAGAAAATTAAAACAATTTAAACCTTGATTAGATTCAGAAGTACAATTGTTTTTAGATATAAACTACACTAATGAAATAAATGTAATTAATCTTTGGGATATCTTGAAAACCTATCTAAATGGAAAATTATTTCATGGTATAAAAACAAGCTAAAAGAGTGGGAATCAGAATTATGTAACATCCAAAGACAAATTACAGATCTCACTATTAATTCATCTACTTACACACAAAATAATCATAAAAAAGCATTGGAAGACTTAAACAAAAGATATAATGAAATCCTAACTCACAAAACTAATACAGCTGTAGAAAGGTTAAAACTTAGTTCCTATGCAGTATCACCCATACATATGCATAATTTAGCAATAAGATTAAAAAAACATTCGATTGAAAATAATATTACAAGTATTATACATGAAGGAAGGAAAAAAAACAACTAGATGCATTTAAACATTATTTTTCTGACCATTATAATGATTCTCACAAATAACTAATACATCAAACTTAGACCTGAAATTAGTAAAGGTAAAGGCGATACCAGAAAAGTTAAAGTTAGACATTCAAAAACAAATACCTCTAAAAGAAATTACTCAAAATATCAAGGAAAGTAAAAGTAATAAAACACCAGGAACTGATGGAATAATTAATAAATTGTATAAGATATTTCCATCTTCAGTAATGTCACTGTTTCACAAAACTTTAAATGAAATTCTAGCACAAAACACAACAACAAATTTCATGGAGATACTCCTTAATTACACCCATTATAAAAGAAAACAAAGACCCTTTACAGTGTAAATCTTACAGGCCAATATCTTTACTTAACAATGATTATAAAATCTTCATGTCAATAGTAGAATAAAAAAATCATTGACACACATAATAAATGAGGATCAAACAGGATTAATTTATAAAAGACACACACATGACAATATACAAAGAATTCTAACACTCATAGATTTTCTAAATAGAAACAACCAAGAAGCTCTAATAGTAGCTTTGGATATAGAAAAAGCCTTTGATTCGTTGAGCTGGGATTTTCTTTTTAAGGCTTTAGAATTGTTTGAATTTCCTACTAATTTTATTATGCTAAAAAAGATTATTTATAAAAACAATTTGGCTTATGTAAAACTTGGGCCATTTACCTTGAAGGCTATTGAAATAACCAAAGGTACAAAGCATGGATGTTTGATGTCTCCCATCCTGTTTGCCTTAGGAATTGAATTATTTGCCTCATTACTATGCCACAACTCTAATATATCAGACATAGATGTATATGGTCAACTCAATTCAAAAATTATGTTATTTGCTGATGATGTTTTACTCACATTATCTGTCTCGGAGAAATCAGTACAAAAACTAGATTAAATAGTGGAAAGGTTTTATCATATTTCCAGACTTAGATTTAACAAGGGAAAATCTAATTATATACATTTGAATAAAAAGAGAGACTTTATCTTAACTACAAATTGTGTGATAGGAAAACAAGTTCCCATAATAAAATATTTAGGAATAACCCTATGTGATAATTTGAAATCTACGTTAGCCACAAATTATAGCAACATAATTAATAAAATAAAAATGTTAATAGTAAGCTGGAATAAAATGTTCTTGAGATTTGAAGACAGATTACAAATAATAAAAATGACAATACTTCCAAAAATGAATCACATTGCACAAGCTATTCCTATAGTACCTAACAAGAAAATCTTGAAAGAAAGAAATAAAATTCTATTAAACTTTCTTTGGTATCCAAAAAGAAATAGAATAGCCTATACACATCATTATTAGATCTTAGGAAATGGTTGGAATTAAACTTTCAGATCTAGAATCATACATAAAAGCTTCCATATTAAGAACTATCATTAATTGGATACATCCTAATTATTCTTCAACATGGAAAACATTGCACACTATTATTTTTTTAAATGAAAATAAATAATTAAAAATTGTATATTATGTGAACAAAATAATAGGATGTGGCACATATTGACTGTTAATATTCGATATAATATAACAAAACCAACAAACTTAAATTATATAAATAATGTTTACAATTTATTCAGAAGATTTATATATACTAACATGGATATTAAGATTTGGCTAGACTTGATAATACCCTTTAGCTCTACAAAGAATTTCTTCAATAAAATTCATAATGTTATTTTAACTAGATGGGAGGGGAAAAACTTCACTTGTTGGCAACATTGTATAGAGAATCAAGTAATATTAGACATTCAACAAATTCAGAATAAATATGACATTCCATCAGCAGACTGGTTGATACTACAAAGCATATTATCATATGTTAAGGATCTTAAAATTCTCCTTATAAAACTAGTCCAAATTTGATAAGTCTAATATCTGAAGTTATTTACGACAATTATAATTGGACGAATCTTATTTCAAAATTATACAAAATATTGATAACATATAAAACTAACCTTAATGCAAGATATTGGAATTTCATAGCAAAAGGATGTCACACTAATCTATCAATTAAAACAAATATTTTATGTTCTGTTAACTTAACATTTGATTTACAAGTATGGAAAATATTTACATGGAAATATATTCACAGGGTGTTTATTACACCTGATAAACTAGCCAAATTCAATTCACTTGATAAATCCATTTGTTGGAGATATTTTTTTAAACTGTAAAGCTGATTGGTCTCATACATTTTTTGATTGTATTAATATAAAACAAGTCTGGGAAGAAATTACTATTTTTCTCCAAGCTAGGCTCACAGATACCTTTATTTTAACCAAATCTTTTAGTCCTCTTAAATGTTAATGATACTATTGGAATGAATAAAAAAGGCCTATACCTACTTTGGGCCATACTAGCTGTGGCAAGGAAATGTATAACTAGAAAGTGGAAGTCTTCACAAGAACCTACTCTGGAAGAATTCTTGAGATTGATGGAAGAAACAGCAACATTAGAAATCAAGGTGAAGGAATCGAGAATTTCACCTAAAACATGGACAAACAATTCTTGGGAAAAAATTGTAACTCTTATTGAGACATTAAAAATGAACCCTAAATACTTAATGTGTAACTTTATACTTTATTAATTGAATATTATAAATTTGTGTTACTAATTTCATATATTTTATTATTTTTCCCCTCCTTTGTTCAGGTCAATTGTACATAGTGTATATAAAGGTTAATAATACTTGTTTATTGATGATTGTATTGTTAAACATTATATTATTTGGAAAATAAAAAATTATTTGAAAAAAAGAAATAAATAAAAGTGCCAAAAACAGATAATGAAAAGCTTTTCTTAAGCACTCATATGGGGCATCTTCACTTCTCTGAAGGTGATGCTGCTTTTCAGAAAGGCTGACTTGTTACCTTTTGCCCATGTTTTAGATGATATTGTCTTCTTAAATCAAGCTATTAGTGTGGGTTGTTCTGGAACTGAGCAACTCTTACCTCTTTCTTTTTCTCCTCTGATAATTTCATGCCATTTGTTATACACTCCTGCATAACAGTAAAAATCCTACCAGAATCAAGTGAAAAAAATATGTGATAAGAACAGGATGGCTTTTATGAGTTTGTTTTTGTTAAATCTATGGAACCGATACTCACCCTATGTTGGGGGTTAACTTTACTTAATGACAATTGTTGGATGGCACAGTGGAACAGTGTGTTGTACTGCTGCCTTACAGCAAGAGGTTCTCTGGTCCAATTCTTGGCTGGGGTGCCTTCTATGTGGAGTCTGTGTGTCCTCCTTGTGTTCACATGAGTTTTTACAGACTCTTTGGTTTCTTCCTATCTCACAAAGACAATTGAGAAAGCAAACTGGCAATTCTAAATTGTCCCAAGGTTTACATGTAGTATGTATATGATACAGAAGAAAGGCCTGGCACTCTGCTTCCATTCCATACTTGCCTAGTAAACTTTGTGGATGGCAGAATTTGTTCACAGAGTCACTACAGGAGTCAGATATTACTCAGAGGGGTCTATATCACATAGTCGAAGTTTTATAACTTCGAACACGGAATGTTTGAACCATTCCGTTCAAAGTTACAAAACTTCGACTAGTGTTAAAAAAAAAAAGTACTTAAAACAAAATAAACTGTTGTAAGCAGGGGGGAAAGCCCACCTGCACCCCCCACACACCCCGCTACTTAAATATACCAACTCCAAAATCGCACCACATTGAAATGATCGGAAACCTTCCCTTACTGAGATTTCCATTTAAACACTCGAACTTGTACAAGTTCGAACTTATGGTCTCGACCATATGGGGTTCGAACTTGTGCAAGTTCGACTATGAGATAGGAACCCCACTCAGAAGCATGGACAGATGAAACAAAAGTTGCTAGGCATCTTAGATTTATTTGACAATCATAACTCAGTGGGGTTCACAGCCTGACTATACACTAATGTGTATTATCTACATTTAAAGTAAGGTATTCGTCATGCAGACATACAGGCATACTAAAAAACTGTGGACTATATTATAATAAAATCCCTTCACACTGCAGATTTGTGAGTAGCCCAACTAAATTAAAAGTGTCAAAAACAAATAATGTAAAAGTGCCCCTCTGTCTCCTAATAAACCACAGGAGACTGGTTCAACCTTTGTGTCCAATGTTTTCATACTCATTTAGTAAATTACCTTTTCCTGAACTCAGATGTAATAGACTGAATGAAGCCCAACCAAATAGTGAATTTTAGAATTCATTTAATTGAGGTAATGAGAGCAATTAAAATTAAACAGTCGCTTCATATTTTTACATGACATGGACAGCAAACGAGCAGGTACAAAGGTAAGGGCTCCTGAAATACCCTCCCCCCATTCTGGTTACTAGATTACTAGACAGTGAAGCTAGAGCCCTGCATCTCTGGAGGGAGGGTGGCTGCTGCAGCATTCCCAGCCTCTATGTGTAAAAGTTGCTATAGGTATTGATTTAGCAAAATAATATAGGGGATAGTGGGCAATGTCTTTAAGTCTAAAATGTTCTAGGAAGAGTTAACCTAGAAGATAATGTACATTCAAAATACAGGACTCACAGACACACCACAGCTAGTATGTCATACTGGTATTTACTAAGAAAAGTGATCAATACAGGTGAAAGATGAGCTCATAGCCAAACCAGTCCTGGCCTTCCTTTACATTGCTGTATAATCAGGTTCAGTGGAAAAGGAGCTCATAGATATTTTGAATGTTTGAATGTAGCTGAGACCACTTATGTCCAGCCATGGCAAAGAGAAATCCTAAGGAAACAGGAACTGACAGCCATATTAAACTTAACCTACCTTGTACTAGCTGAAGTCATTGTGAGCAGTGATCAGTATTAGTAGAAAAGAAATAAATGACCATTCCAGGCCAATCAAGTCCTCAGATGAACTGCTGCAAAGACATACGAAACCAAGCCTACATCTAAGGAACTATGAATCTTTGTGGGTAATAATCAGTACTGGGAGAAAATGAAATCACAGCAAGCCACATCAAGCTTGTTCTAGTGGGAATTGCTATGGACAGCAATAAGCACTGGAGGCAGAGAAGATCACAGTCACATCAGATATTGTGTGACCAAATGATTATTGTTGCTATCGATGACAAGCCAATGCTAGGAGGGGACAATTCGGTCACTCTACCCCAGCCTGTCCTAACTGATAACACTGGTAGGACAACATATGGCTAAGTCAAATCTTTCCCAGAGGGCATTAGTGTGAGTAGAAATGACCACTGGTGGTTGAGCTGTACACAATAAATCAGCTTATCCTGTATTCTGTCCTATCAGGAGTCCTACAGACTTCTGTTGTACAGTATCATCCTCCTCCTTTTGGTGAATGAAGCAGAATCTCATGATGCAGTTATGTGTGCATGTGTGAGCAAGTGTGTATGAACTTTGTATTGTGTTGTGTTGTGTGTAAGTTAGTGTGTGTGTGTGTGTGTGTGTGTGTGTGTGTGTGTGTGTGTGTGTGTGTGTGTGTGTGTGTGTGTGTGTGTGTGTGTGTGTGTGTGCGTGTGTGCGTGTGTGTGTGTGTGTGTGTGTTAGTGATTGCACATATGATAGTTATAAATATTTATGGTGGAGGCTTTTTTTGCACATTTATTTACATTCTAATGACTGAGTTCTCCCACTGAGAATAGCAGCCCATATTCAGTGGAGCTCCACACATACAAAACACATAGTCTCATTGTGAGCAGAACCTGGTGATCATACATCTCAAATGTCCATATTTTCGCAGAATGTCCAGAATTTTTGCCTCATATTTTTAGTCTGCCCTCATAAAATATGTGGTTTTCTAGATTTCTGAAGCAAATCAGTGAGGACTGAATTCACTATATGATGACAGGCATTTGAGTTTCAGACTTCACATACTTCAGAAAATGCATGGTAACACAAGACCTTTTATAGCAACTTTCTAAGTTGATAAGAGCAATATTTAAAATTTGTCCCTATTTTTTGGGATTTTCCCCACATTATTTTTGGCTTTGTCCAGATTTTTTCTGCCAAGAGGTTGAGAGCTATACTAGTGATGCAGTTGTATGTCCATGTCTGTGTATGTCTGAATGAGTGCATGCGTGTGTGTGTGTGTGTGTGTGTGTGTGTGTGTGTGTGTGTGTATGTGTGTACATGCATGTATGGTCATGATGGTTGTTTTTTGTACATTTACTTACATCCTGATGGTTGAGCTGTCCTATTGGGAATAGGCAGCATAGCCCATATTGAGTGGATCTCCATACATAGGAAAATGCAGTCACAAAGTATACAAATTTCATGACTACATTTTTGAAAAAAATACAATTTAAATATTGTGACCAAGTGATAGAGAATGATGTGATACAATACATGATGAAGAAATCAATTAGCAGTGCAAATCAAGGAACGCTATATAGAAATACATTCAACGGTCAAGCATACATTAAAAAAATCTGAAGGAGAAACCTAAGGTAAATGGCAGACTGCTAGATAACTCAGTTGCAAGTCTTGTTATTCCAAAACCGGGATATTATATTATTCTTAAATTTACCATGATTTGTAAGCACCTATTAATGCCTGGAAGGCTCAATCTGCTTTTGTTCTGTTCTTATCTTTTCATAGGCCTAGAAGTCATAGCTTCTTATCAGAGGTTTAAAACTGTACAGGCTAACAGACTGACACAGTGACTTGTGAAACTTACCCCAACTTGTGAATTCCCATTTCATTTCAACATAGAAGTCTTGTGCCTGTGAAAAAAATCAAAATGTTCAAGGTTTTATTCATAATGTTTAATTCTTTCATTTTATTTCATTTATGTGAGAATATCTATAAACAACCTTTTTGATTTGGTTTAATCAGCAGAAAGGCAAGAATATAGGGAACATGTTTTTTCCAGTTTTGATTCAATCCTAAAGAGTAAGTCATGACCTACTATATTAATTATACTTCTTAGATTAAAGAGACAAAATACTCGGTTACAATTTTTAGGGCTATGTATTAAGTACATAACACAGCTGTAAAACAACAAAACAAACACAAAGAATGCTATAGCAACACAAAAATGAATCACTACAATTTTCTTTTTTATGCAACACAGACAAGCTTAGATTCTGTCTTCATAGGACTCTTTTTTTTTTTTTTTTTATTACCTCACAGCATTAAGGGCAAATGTGAATGAACAATTACCATAGTTTACACACCTCTCAAGTGTACCTCATTACGAGGAACATACCTCATTTGGGGTCTTAAAAAGTTCATGTTCCTCAAAGCTCCTCAATGTTCCACATTGAAAGAGTCTGTCACACATTCAGTGTTAGGAATTTATTTAAGTGAAATCCATGGTAAATAGAAATGAATCATATTAATTCATTAAAATATCTTCTCTATAAGTAAAACCAACATATTTAACCATACTATGGCCTTCCTAGTTGAAGTTGTTAGTAAGCCATTAGCATGTGTTCCACATTTTGCTCATTTGTTCCACATTATGAGGGCTGGTGTTCCTCATTTTGAAGATGGAAGGTTGAGAGCTATGATAGTTTATTTGTTTTTAATGGCAAGGACAGCCCCAGAAATCATAGTCAAAAGCAGAATGAAGGTGACAGTCATACTGATTAGGGGAAATTTGAAAAAGAAACCATGGCAATTCCTGTACAGGTTAATAATATATTAATACTATACTATACTATACTATACTATGCTATGCTATGCTGTGCTATACTGCACTCTTTGTATGTTCTGTATTATTAATAAAAATACAGTCTGCTCTGTTTATGATGTGCCACAGGATCTTGTATATCCACCTGCACAACCACTAACTCAGACAGATGAAACTTTAAGTGTCTTATCTGAAAGTCAGTGGATTTAAAGGTTGTGTCTCCTGGTTCATAAGAATGTGCGCTAATTACTTCCCTCTGTCACCCAAATTGTTTAAAGTATGATTAAGAATGTCATGTAAAGAGTCTATTTTTTAAGTTCACATGCTTGTCAGTAACTGACTTCTTGTACAACATTCTGTTTAAGTTATAACTCAGGATATTCCCATTTTTGGTTAGGGTAGCATGAATCTAAATCATTATATAATCTGTACTTACCTGACTTAGTTTTTCTAGGAGTATGGGAATGCCAGCTAAACGCTTAAGTGCTCTCTGGTAGTCACGATACCTCAGCATAAGCCGCACGAGTTCTGTGTCCCGTGTGGTCACTGCTTCCTGAAGCACTGTGGAAAGGGAACAAAAAGGATAGTGACACAGTCTGACAGGTGCAGTGTCTTTGCTGTTAAAGCAATATCCATAGGTGGTATACAGTGTGAAGAGTGCATATTCACTTTGAAATACATTTAGTTATTTTCTATTCAAGTTGGTTCTGTACACTTTCTCTAGTTCATTAGCTCAGATACCCTGAATGCTGCCTATAGAAAGAAGTTTCTCAGCTGCTAAACCATGACTACTAATTTAACTACTGCTGCTCCCTCTAAAACAGCTTAGATTTATTATTAAATGTATTAAATAATTTTAAAGAGCTTGGACATTATACGACATATTCAACTGCATTAGTGAAGAGACCTACAAATATAAATAATCTGCACTTGCACCATCTCAAGGAGGAGAAAATTAGGTAAGAAATTACAATTGTGGATATTACAACTGAATTTTATATGAAAACATAGACCTGACAGGAATATTGTGAAAGGCTGGAACAATTTTTATACTGCTAATGACAGTATAAATGAAGAAAGAAAATAGTCAGATTTCTTGGTGCACTTAGGTCTGAAACCTACAGATTAAAAACAAACCACTTAATATTTAAAAGTCAAGTGAAACTACAGCCATGTAAAATGCAAGTTTAATACAGAATCATTCTAATCTTAGACTTAGTTAGACACTAGGGGGATACAAATTTTAGGATTTGCTACAAGTGTTCATGTGCGCAAATGAACTTGACTAAATTGACCATTTGGGCACAGGACAATAATATGCTAAATAAATGCATCAAAAATTAAGCATATGAGATTTGAGGGACATAGTTTGAAAGGTGAATATTTAATACAGCACACACTGATTGAAAGTGTAGATTCATTAAAGGAGCTGGATATATAGGTAGATCCAGCTTTGAGTTTTTCTAATCATATCAACCAATTAGTTAATGACAGTTACAAAATTACAGGATGCACAAAAGGATTTATAGAGTCTAGGAAATCAGAAATGATGAAATCATTGTTTGCAGGTTACATTAGACCCAAACTAAAGTATGAAATATCAACAGCGAAACCTTATAAGAAAGTAAGCATGTGTAAATTTGAAAACGTACAGTGGGAATATACCAAGGGCATCCATGGATATGAACATTTAAGTTATTATGAAAGACTAAAATATCTGAACTTGCACAGTGTTTTATATAAATATTTAATAGGAGACCTTATTCAGGTATATAGGGTATTCAGAGGCAACTACCCCTAGGAATGTCTGGTGATATCAAAAAGTAGTAGAGAGTCATCAAACAACCTATGTAGATGATTATATAGGAATGAGAAGTGTACTAATTGGTTCTCTGAGAGAGTAGTTAATGCATGCAATAAACTACCAAATTACATTTAAGCAAGCACTAGTTTAGTTATTTTTAAGAACAGCCTGGACACTTCATAGGTTCATAGATGTTTACTAGGCTAATGACCCCAGGGGCCTTTTTAAGCCTAGCCATACATCCCAAATCTCTGAGAAGTTCTGGTACCCTCGATAAGTGTAAGCAGGGGCTTGGAAGATGAAACATTTAAAATCAGGGGCATAGGACATGAACCATTTGCAAGCTGCCTATGTCCATTAG
Organism: Protopterus annectens; assembly: GCF_019279795.1. Taxonomy (NCBI): domain Eukaryota; kingdom Metazoa; phylum Chordata; order Ceratodontiformes; family Protopteridae; genus Protopterus; species Protopterus annectens. The sequence goes on along the minus strand of NC_056747.1, from coordinate 761,190,989 downwards.
AGACATAGGTGTCAAACCAGGGATGAATTTCCTGATGTTCTTCGTGTTTCACTGTTGCAGTCATTACATTTGGGTTATCTGCTTGAAGTAGCCCTCAGTCGGCCTGATTAACAAAGTCTTGGGTCCTGTATCAGTTGCTGTCCCTTCTTTCAAGACGTCAGGTCGTCAGGGGTATAAAACATGCAGCCGACGCCATTACACCAGTCTTTCTTGCTGTGCGGTGTCCGAAGCAGAAGCAGTTCACAAGTGCCAGTCGGCCGACTCCTGAAATTTTCATTTTCAAGTTTCAGAACCGAAGTCTTCAACTAAAGTTAAGTACCCTGTTGGGGAAACTTTTTCTTGCTCCTTTCTGCTGTCAGTAAAAGTTAATAATTGCATTACTTGTGGAAAGCAAATACCTCATAAAGATTTTCATTCGTACTGTATTCCTTGCCTACTGCAGTGCTGGTGCTGCGGTAGCGTTGTCACCTCACAGTTAGACGTTGCCCGTTCAATTCTCAGTTAGAGCGTCTTCTGTGTGGTGACATGCGTGAGTGGGCGTTCCTACGTTGAAGGTTGTGTGTTAGGCCTGGCAAGCCAGCACGTAAAAATCTACTGCCAATCATAAGCGGACCGGAGTTCCGCTGTGGCGACCCCTAACTGGAAAAAAAACGAAAGACACAATAACAACAACAACAACTGTATTCCTTGCCTAGGCCCTGACCACGACATACCTTGCTGTCAGTTTTGTGCTTTATTTAATCAGCGCACTATCTGTCGTTGGTATATTTTTGCCTCTAAATATTTCAGTTCTCGGTTTAATTATCCAGAAGTGTCATCGGTTAGCCATCCGACTACCGGGAATTCGAAAAAAATGCAAAGATAAAGACAGAGACAGGCCGCTGAGGTCCAAAACTGATGACGATGCTTCGCCTAAGCCATTCGCCAGTTCGCCGGTACTCAGTGAAGCACTTTTGCAGCCCCTGATACCCACTACTTCTGATTCGCAGGCCTCTACTGAAACCCATTTAGAGTCTGGTATGCCGCAAGATGCTTCAACTATGGAACCCGCAAATGTCTCTGCCTTGGATGGGTCCGGAGCCGCTGTGCAGGCACTGGCTTCTGAGGGTGTATTCAGGCCTATGAACTTGCATATTAAACCAACACCTCCTTTTTCATTTAGGCCTAAATCTCGAACCATGCCTAAAGAACCGATGCCCAGGCAGCATGCTCAGGCCTCTATGCCTAAAAAACAAATGACAAGAATGGCTGAAGATCTTATAATTCTAATCAGGGGAAGGCAACCTCCCCCTTCTAAGAGACCTAGGACTGAAGTTGTTTATGAATCTTCTGACCAGGATTATGATTTTTCTGATTCTTCTGATGATCTGGACTTGCCCTAATATACTTATGAGGATTCTGATGCAGAGGACTCTATTCCCTCTGCTTCCCCTCCAGAGGATTTTTCTTTTGGTGAAACCTTACATACTCTAAGGGAGCATTTCCACTGGGAAAGCCAGGATTTTTCTAATTCAAAAAAGAGGCTTAGGGATTTCTTACTCCTGCCTCAGCATAGGCCTTTAGCTATTCCTCCTGTACTAGACATTGTTGATGATGCTTTTTCGGAATCTAGTTTGGCACCTGATTCTTTGCCTCCTGCTCCCAGAAAACCTGACAGATATTACAGGGTTCCTGAGTCTCACAAATTCCTTTTTAAAAATCCTATTGCAAATCCAGAGACTATTTCACAGGGCCCCAAGGGCATTAAGGCTTCTACTGCTAAAAATCCTACCCCTTGTGATAGAGACTCCAGGATGCTGGACAGATGGGGTAAGAAGGTTTACACTTCTGCAACCTTGGCCATTAGGGCTTTAAACTGCCAGTTTCATATGTTAAAGTATCAGCAACATGTCATTGGATTGCTTAAACAGAAAATGATGTTGATTCCTGACTGTGCGGAAAATAAAGAATTACAGGATTTAATGCATTCTGCTGAAGAGGTTGGAAAACATACTTTGCAATGTGGATTTGATTCATTAGAGGCCTCTTGCAGGGCTGCTGTTACTGGGTCTGTGCTCAGAAGGCATGCTTGGCTTGAGGAGCAATCTTTGCCTGATCATGTTAAAACTAAATTGTTGGATGCTCCCTTAAATCAGGACCGCCTGTTTGGCAACAAGGCCGGGGACGTTCTTAAAAAGATGGAAGATAAAGCTAAATCCATGCAAACTGTTAAAGATTTCTTACAAGTTCAGCCTCCTAGATATAGTAGGCACGGGCTCTCTAAGAATTGGTCCTTTCCAGCCCCTTCCAGGTCTTCTCAAGCCAGACCCAGACACAGCAGAAACCCCAGATTTCAGTCCCAGGGGACACACAAGACTAAGCAGTGGGGGGTTTCTGCACCCAAATCAGGGAGTAGTAAGACTCCCCCCTATGGAAAACTGTCTCAATGACTTGTTTTTCAAACTTTCAAGCACTTCCCAACTGAATGCTCCTTTAGGCAGAAAGATTGGTCTGCAGGCCAAAAACTGGGAACTCATTACTCAGGACAAATGGGTTTTAAATAGTGTCCCAAGGATACAGATTTCACTTCCACACCTTACCAACACCAAGCGGGTGGCCAGATCTACCTCCAAATCAGTGGGCAAAGGCCCAAAATCAAGTACTCTCTCTCTTAAGCATGGGGGCTATTCAGTTGATACCAGAAGAGGAAAAGGGACAAGGTTTCTATTCGAAATTTTTTCTGGTACCCAGAAAAGGCAATTCATGGTGTCCTATCCTGGACCTTTCTACTCTAAATACCTTTCTGTTGATTCCAAAATTCAAGATGCTGACTCTTCACCAGCTGCTTCCTATGCTAGGTAAAGATGCATGGTTGGCAACACTAGACTTAAAAGAAGCATACCTGCACATCCCTATCAAGGAGTCTTACAGAAGATACCTATGCTTCAAAGCAGGCGACATGCACTATCAGTTCTCTGCACTGCCCTTTGGCTTACCTACTGCACCCAGGGTATTCACAAAGTGCCTAGCTCCAGTCACTGCATTCTACAGGCAAAGAAATATTCAAATATATCCATACCTGGACGATTGTCTAATTCAGGCAGAAAACCAGGACATACTTTTGAATCATCTTGCCTTTGTTCAAAGGGTACTGACTTGTTTGGGGTACACCATAAATGAAAAGAAATCACACCTGGTACCCTGTCAACAAATTATATTCCTGGGAGCAAGCTTGAATACAACTTCCTAGATGGTTTTCTTCATGCCAGAGAAACTGACTCATTTGACAACCTACTTCAAACAAGTGGCCACAAAAACCCAGTTATCTGCAAGGTAAATACTGCAGGCCTTGGGGTTCATGGCCTCCTGCATTCTTCTAATTCCATATGCAAGACTGCATATGAGAAAACTGCAATGGTATCTCAAAAGCCTATGGTCTCAACATTCACAGGATCTAGAAGCTATAATTCCTATCATACCTTGTCTATGCCTAGAGTTCCTTTGGTGGGCAGAGGCCTGCCACCAAAACAAGGGACTACCATTCACACTACCCCCTGCCAGCCAAACCTTAACAACAGATGCAAACGACTATGCATGGGGACTCATACATTCAGGGCAAATGGAGCCCAAGTCAAATGCAGCTACACATAAATCAAAAGGAAATGTTAGCTGTACAGAATGCTCTGACAGCCTTCAAGGACCACATTCTTCCAAGACAACTAATGGTAAAGATGGACAACACTACTGTCATGTGGTACATAAACAAGCAGGGGGTACATACTTTTGCCCCCTCTGCAGATTAGCCATGGCATTGTGGAATACAGCCTTGAGCTACCAAGTGAATCTACAAGCTCAATTCCTGCCAGGAAAAATAAATACACTGTCAGACGGACTAAGCAGAAACCTCATGGACCCACACGAGTGGAAACTGGAACCAAGGATTTTCAACATGTTAACAAGGAAATGAGGGAGCCCAGATATAGACCTGTTTGCCTCCCCCCCCAGAACCATCAATTGGACAAATTTTGCACAAGAATTCCCCACAAACTAGCTTGGAAAGTGGATGCTCTATCCCTCAGCTGGAAAAGCCTACCAGTTTATGCCTTTCCTCCTCTGCCAATGCTCTCCAAGGTGCTACTAAAGATCAGACAGGACAAGCCAAAGATGATTTTAATTGCACCAGATTGCCACGCCAACACTGGTACCCCCTCCTGCGCAGTGCGTCATGCTTGTCCTCATGGCACCTGCCTCAGACTCCTTCCCTGTTGTCTCAGCAGGAGAACCAGATTCTGCACCCACAGCTGCAGACCCTGAACCTAGCAGCCTGGCTAATTATCTAATCTCTCCTTTACCACCCCTCAGTAAATCAGGGATGGATATTATTTTACAGGCTAAAAGGCCTAGTACTAGAAAATCTTATGCTGCAAAATGGAAAAGATTTTGTACCTGTAACCAATCTCAAGGGATGAGCACATCAGTGCCCAATTTACCTCAGATTCTACAATACTTGACTGACATGCTTCATAAGGGCTTGTCCTTTTCCTCCATCAAAATTCATGCCTCAGCCATTTCAGCTCATTATAGCACAGAGCCTCCCCTCTTCTCTTACCCACTGCTCAAGCAGTTCCTCAGAGGGGCCAAAAATTTACGGCCACCGAGGAGAGCACCAACTCCAGCATGGGACCTTAACTTTGTCTTGGAGAAACTCACTCTTCTTCCTTTCGAGCCAGCTGCTACTGCAGATTTAAAATTCCTTTCCTGGAAAACAGCTCTCCTTTTAGCAATCAACTCTGCAAGAAGGGTATCTGAGTTACAGGCCCTTATGGCAGTGGAGCCTTTCATCATCTTTTATGCGGACAGGGTGTCCCTCAGAACCAATCCCTCCTTCATGCCCAAGGTGGTATCCAGTGTGGCTCTTAATCAATCCATTCACTTGCCTGTCTTCTTTTCTAACTCACAGAACAAAGGGGAATGGATTCTGCACTCCTTAGATGTGCACAGACAACATAGATTCTACTTGGACAGGACTAAACCTCAAAGGAAATCTGAACAACTGTTGGTGGCATTTTCTGCAGGGACAGAGGGGGAAAGCTATTTCAAAGCAAACCATTTCAAAATGGATAGGCCACTGCATTCATTTCTGCTATAAGCACCATGGAAAACCTATCCCACAGGGCATCAGACCCCATTCAGCCAGGGCTGCATCTACCTCTACAGCCTTTCTCAGGGGCGTCCCTACAAGGGACATCCTAGAAGCTGCTACCTGGAGTTCTGTACATACTTTCACCAAGCATTATCATTTTCCAGTTTTCTCTAAATCCAGAGCTGATTTTGCCACTGCAGTCTTGCAGGGCTTTATAGCTGGTCCTAATTCTATTTAAATTCCTCCTCCCAGCCTTAGCTTTGGGAATCTACCCAAATGTAATGACTGCAACAGTGAAACACGAAGAACATAGTACAGTTGTGTACACTTACCATAAATGTAGATGTCCGAGTGTATTCACTGTTGCAGTCCTGGTTACGCTCCCTCCAGCCCCCATTTTCCTTCTTTTGGCTATACCTCTACTCTCACTTACTATGCTCAAAAAGCTTTTTGGTGTATTTGCTTTTTTGTTGGAGGTATATCCTTGTATTATAGATTTAATTGCTTCCCATTAGGGGGGCACCTGACATCTGGGGCAAGAAAAACTGATGTAATGGCATCGGCTGCATGTTTTATACTCCTGACAACCTGACGTCATGGAAGAAGCGACAGCAACCGACGCAGGACCCAAGACTTTGTTAATCAGGCAGACTGAGGGCTACTGCAAGCAGATAACCCAAATGTAATGACTGCAACAGTGAATACACTCGAACATCTACATTTATGGTAAGTGTACACAACTGTACATTTCTCATCCAATTATCCAAGTTACACTTGAATTAGGTTAGGGAGGAACTCTGCTTCACATGGATAGGGAGCCTGTTCCAGAGAAGGGGTAGTCTGTAGGATAAATACTTGTCTCTCTAGCAGGTACTATTTATATCACAGGCAAGGTTGAAGTCTTTAGAATGGGTAATTCTGGTGCTGTTTGTTTTGCAGATATGCAGGAGGTCCAACAGAGTGGGGTCTGATAATGCCTTGTAAGCCAGACATAGATTATCCTTCATCAGTCTGTAGGAGTCAGAATACAGGGATATAGCGTTGAGGTGGTCTGCATAGAAGATGTTACTTATGTCCTGTATTATTTTAGTGAGGAACCTCTGTGGATGTTCCAGTTGTTTGATATGCCTGATTAGGTACATACTGCAGAACAGAGCATGTTTTGTACCTTTACGAAGCATTTCCAGAGGTAGGCACAGGCATATAAATAGTGAGCATGTGCAGGCAGCAGGGCCATTTTGAGAGAACAGCCAGAGTCTTAACATGTATCAGTGTGGTAGTCAGTCTGTTTATAAGTTTATTTAAGTTTTAGTTACAAAGCCTCATTACTGATGTGTTTGTGTATAATAAAGCTGCTTGAACTGAACCCACAACCATTTTTCTGTTTTATCCTGACTGGACGAGTGACATGGTGCCAGAACCAGGAATGCGAGTGCAACTTCTTCAAGCCATGATGTGCAGAGTTGAAGGTGAAGGCAGAATGAGCAGGTTGAGTGATACAGAGCTCAAACAATCAAAAACAGCCAGAAACTAACTTCAGGTAACCAAAACTTGCATTAACAAGTTAGAAGAGCATTATTGCCCATGCCTGAAATATTTGTATGCATGTATGTATGTATGTAATACTTGGAAAAAAGTTTGGGGGTTAGAGAAATGTTCATTCAAAATACACAGAGGGACATGCCATGGATTCTGCTATTTTGCATGCAACCACTGAAAAAACTGAAACGATATTTTATCCCACTTGGTGTTCTAGAAACTGTGGTCTCTGATACAGGATTTTGTTTCGCCATTGAGGAATTTGAAAACTTAAAAAAAAAGAAAGAAATGGACCTCATTATATAACTCCTGCACCATTTTATGCTCATCTACTGACCCTGCATTGATGGTTTTAAAGGCTTTGAAGGAAGAGAAAAATGAAAGTCAAAACTGTAGAAAATATTGGCATAGTTGCATAATCATCCCCCAAAATGGTAACAAGTTTATCTCCAGCAGAAATGCTTCCTTCAACAAGACTGAGATCCACATAGAACTTGCTTCTGCCATATCTATAAGCAAAAATCCTGAAAAAACAGACTTACGATGAACTTTGAGAAGGTCTGCATTTGGAAATGATGTTCATGTGAGAAACCTTATTTATGGCCCTTAAAGGATTCCTGACATAACTGAAATATGTTCAGGTTCTGTGTCTTATACCATGGATATTCAATATGACTAACCTGTGAGGAGACAAGGTTATCAAATAAGATTAAAATGCACTTTATCAAATAGCCAGTAAATATGGAAAACAGATGGATGATTCCTTGGGTAGCAAAGAGGTTCCAATAGATCTACTACTGAAGGTATCCGATGTACATATGGGATCTACTTTTAAGAAACCTACGTCTGTCCCTGTTGTGATGGTTAAAAACCTGAAGAACAATACAGAGAATCTTCAGATAATCCTACTGCCACCCCTCAGACACTCAGTTTGCAACAGGATCTCATAAGCTCAATTAAAATGGTATGTTAAACAGTGGTGAACTTCAAAAACACTCATTTCCAAGAATGCCAATGGATGAGAAAGATTATAACCATTCAAGCTTTCACACTAAAATGTGTTTTCTCAGTTGATCACTACCTTGTCTTTTCAGTTCCCAGCACATATTAAATTTAAATAGCACTTAAGTTTAATTTTCTAGTTGCAAGGAGGTTGTAGTGGGGTACTACATACTATGGTTGTTTTGGAGGGCAAAGGAGTCCATTTTCAAACCTTTTTTCTCTGCTATAAATCAGTTGGGTTTGCACAGAGCTACTCACCATGCAGTGGCGGTTAGCAATGCTCTGTATATTAATAAATAACTAGACAGTGAAATTTCCCTATAATATTAGGTTTAGGTCCGAAACCTAGCATTGCACTGAATTAAGCTTACAACAGCTAGTTTGTGCATGAAATAGCACTACCATATCCTAGCACTATATAACATCTTACCTTTATCTCCAGAAGCTACCCAGGAGACTCCTGTTTAATCCCAAGCCTTAAGTCTAAACAACCCACCCTATTACAGGACTGGACAACACAAACATGGAATTTGCTAATGTCCCTGTGACCAGTTTGGTAGCTCTAGGCATCCTAAGGCAATGTAGCAATTGTTTCATGTTCTCAGACAACCAGTTAATGATTAAAGAAAATAACACATTATGCAAGAGATGTAAATTCAAAATTTCCTTGAAGGCAAAAATCACACATACAAAACTGATGGTCAAGAATGCCCACACTACATCCTTTATACATACCACTCACCACAAACACAGACTGTCTTATGCTGAGATGCTTAAAAGAAGCCATGCCAAATCTCAAATATCTCCCAAGCCACCTAATGGCCACACTGCCCTTCAGCAATCACTAAAACACACACAAAAAGAAACACTGAACATCTCACATAAGCCTACACCCAATGGTTCCCCCTAACAGAAAAGTCTGTAAGGCAAGCATATTCCTTATCTAATAATCTTGTCATTGGGGACACCAGTGTGGGACACACAGATGCCCCACTCACCAGGTCAGACAAGGAGAAGATAAAGGTTGGTTGCCTATCTGGAGCCAGGATCTGCAATAGAAAGTACACACTCAAGTCACTGCACCCCAGGTACCAATATGATTCCATCTTAGTCCATATGGGTGTAAATGACCTGAGATGTACCTCACTAAACTATATTAAAAGAAACATACTCCATACATACATGGATCTCTTGGAGTATATGTCATATACTGGTATGAGCCTTGTACTGAGCAGCATTCTGTCACCAACAAAGTTGATGCCACAGTATGAACATAAAATGATTTTAATAATTGGCTTAAATTCTGTTGTCACTCCAGGGGGATCTAATATCTGTCAACATAGGAGGACATGGTCAGCAGATCACGTTGCTTTGCCAAAGATGGGCTGCACCTGTCTCCACTAGCTTCCGGATACTGGCTAAAATTTTATCTACCCATGTAGAGCCTTTTTTAGGCAGTGCCAGAAAGACAAAACTACCAACATAGTGAAAAATTCTCCAAGCAACTATAAGGTTTAACTACTCAGTGCTAGGAGCCTAAACAAAATAACTCCATACCTTTCAAGCCCTCCTCACTTTGGAGAATGTAGACATCTGTGCCATGACTGAGACTTCGTTTAAAGACATAGAAAGTATTTTGCAGTACAAGGCTACAGTGCCTTCCACACATTTACACCAACAACAGCAAAGACTGGGGGCAAAGGTGGAGGTGTCTTGATCTATGTTAGCAGCAAACATACCCCCAGGTAGCTTAAACAGGACGATACCATGGAGCTGATCAGTGTGCATGTCACCATAGATAAGGTCCCTAACTATATCATGGCTAGCTACAGGCCACCATCTATGATCCTAGAGTCTCACGACTCATACCTAAACCTACTAGAGGTGTTAATCATCCAACACAGCATCCTATTTATGGGTGATATTAACTACCCCTCTACAATCTGGGAAACCTACTCTACCTCAAACTCACAGGCACAATGCTTCCAGGACTTTATTAAAAAAACACCTGGAACAGATAGAGCATGCTCCAACCATTGGATCAAACACACTGGGTACGGTACTCACCAACATGTGACAGTGTTGCAACCCCCTCCCCCCATATCACGTCCTCACCAGTTAGATCAGATCACAGAGCTATCTCCTTTGAAAAAAAATAAACCCAGAAAATCCAGCTAAACTAGTAATAGTTAGGAACTATTTTAAGGCAAACTACATCCTATTAAGTGAAAGTTTCTCAAAATTTAAGGCTCCCCCTAACCCTGAGACCACAGCTACCTATGCAGAATTACTCACAGGTTCCCTATACAAACCTGTGAATGGCTGCATTGAGGATGCCATATCTACTGGAAGTAAATCCAAAACAAACACTAAAGACAAACCTCAGTGGTGGAATATTCACCAAAACAGAGTAAAAGAAAAAACTGATGGCCAAAATCAGGAAAAACAACTCCCTTAAAGACAAGTGCTCTCTTATATAACTAAATAAGAAAATAAGAGGTCTAATTAAGTCCAACAAGGTGAACTACAAGGTCAGGAGAGCCTCACACACTAAGGACAATCGAAAGACCTTCTTCAGCTATGTCCTGAAACCTTAAAGGTAAAACACAGCAGTGTGCTGAACTGGTGGTGAATGGTACCACCTTCCCCACTCAGAGTGACATATTAAATCTGCAGACTGATAAATTCAGCTCAAGCTTCACCTTCCATCATACCTCTCAAACACTTAGTGCAAGAAATCTGGACAAAGTCTAAAATAATGGGGAGACAAAGGCTCAAAAATAGGAACAGATTTTAAACATTTCTCTTATAAACTTAGAAAGTCACTAAAATAACAGGATTTGTGTTGGCATGCATTTCCTGAAGGATATTAAGTCTGAAACTCAAATGAATGTCTTTATTTAGTGACTTCAGTCCTCAGATTATCCCAGATTTGCCAGAAAACCATAAATTTTATGAGAAACAGACCAAAAATATGGGCATTCTGTGAAAATTTGGACAGTTGAGAGATATACCTCCCACTTCCCCCTAGCTCCTTCAGGTGAAATCTCCTCCCACACACTTCTCTCCACAATTAGCAGGTCCCAGGTGCTAGCAGCTCTCTTTAAAGCCAAGAACACCACCTGTGTGGGTCCTGAAAACATCCTAGGGTTGACTCCTGAACAATCTAAAACATAACCACTTGAGACACTCTTCACCTTCAGCCACAAAACAGGTTACATTTCAAGTGAATGTAGGAATACAACAGTCATTGCCCTCCACAAGGGTGGACCATCAATCGACTCAGGGAACTACAGACACATCAGTCTAACAAGCTACTATGCAAAGCCATGGAATGAATTATAATGGAGATGATAAACAAGGACATTAGCAACCTACAGACTCTGGACACATCTCAATTTGGCTTTGTTAAGGGAAGGTTTTGCCTACTTAACCTGGTAGACTTCTTTAAGAGGATCACCAAGACAATGAACGAGGGTAAAGTAGTGCATACTCTGTATTTTGTCATGGCTACGGCATCTGATACAATACCTCACTCAGGCATTGTTGAAAAGCTCGCTGGGCTAGGAGTAAACCCTTACATAATGTACTGGATTGCTGGCTGACTCACAGACAGAAATCAAGAAGTCAGGATCGGTGAGACAACCTTCACCAAGAGACTGGTCACCAGCAGAGTACCAAAGGGCTCTGTACTGGGCCCACTTGTGTTTGGTAGTTAGTTCTTGGAAGTCAAGGCTAATGTTCAAGGCCTCTGGCTCACCAGGTTTACAGATGACTGTAAATTGGCAGCTATTAAAGACCCCTCCCAAATCACCAACATTTTGCAAGAGTGTTTAATACAGACAAATGAATGTTGCCAAAGTCATAACTTAAAACTCAATGCCAAAAAGCGCATTATAATGCCCTTTGGGAAACCATTAACTCAAGTTAATTACTAAATTGATAAAACACCCCTAAGAGTCAACTCGGGGATTTGTGGTCATATATATATATATATATATATATATAGATATATATATATAGATATATATATAGATATATATATATATATATATATATATATATATATATATATATATGCATCTGTTTTGAATCACTGGTTTAATGCTACATTGAAATTATCCCCTATGTCTCCTGAGATATATATATATATATATATATATATATATACAGCAACTCTGATAGACTACAGTGGAAAAAGAATAAATTCCCTGATCTCCACTGTATCATAATCTCAAACAGAAAAAAGCAGATATGTGCAATAAGATGACTTTCGATCAGATGTACTGGCTTGTTTGATTTTTTTCAACAAGTTGACTTGTTAATAAATACTATGTGTATATTTATACTAACTCTGACATCACGCAACAGTGAGGAATAGGACCAAGTCCTTTACCCCACTGTCACCTGATCAGAACAAAATACTGTAAGTGCTGTGACGTGTGCCAGTGAAAGTAAACATAATGAAGCTCTCCATACCCATTCACTTACAGCATTGTACATTTCTGTTATTCTACATTATTGTCATCTTTCTGAGAAAATGCACTGCACATCAATGAAATGCGCACTGACGGAATCTCTGTCTCCATATATACATACACACATACACACACACACACACACACACACACACACACACACACACACACATATATATATATATATATATATATAGAGAGAGAGAGAGAGAGAGTTAGTTCACTTTCAAGTGACCAAAGTACTGAAAAAGAAAGACTGAGCTTCGTACATCAGACACCTAAAATACTGAAACCAAGCTCATCGATAAAAGAACACAATTTCCTCTTCCAGTTCATAAACCCTACCACTAACTGCAGCCATACATTGTTGGAATAGTTTCAGTGATACAGGAAGGTTCTTCTAAGGTAAGGTAGAAGGCTAGGATTAGGGGCATGGTACTAGTCAGGTGGGCAGCAGTCTCAGTAACATGTTGTCTCCTAATCCAGGCCATTAATGATTTAGGAGGCTATGAAGCACTAAAAGAGATTGCACAAAATCTGCCAGAGGAATTAGCTGAACAAAAACTACCTTCTCAGCAATCTTGCCAATAAAAGAAAGGATATAAAGGAAATAGAATAGTAATTGTTTAGAGTAAAATATTTTATTTATTTTTATTTATTTATTTATTGACATTTGTTAACTGGGTTTGTCCAACTGGGTTTGTGGCCCATTTTCAGTGGAGACCCGAGGAGAAAAGCTCCAGTAATACATTTTAAAACAAGTACAATTTTAAACAATATTGATATAATAGCAGTTATAGCAAAACGATTCATATATGTTGGGTTACATGCATAAAGTTAAAGTTGCATTAAAAAGAAGCTAAGTAACAATTTTACACTGATATAGTTCAATAGGTCAACAATAAACATTTTTGTTTGTATAAAATTGTGCAAATGCATAGTAGACACATTGGAGAGAGATGTGTAATGAGGTACTAAGTATGGTCCTTTTGAGGGTACATAAAGGGAAGGAAGACTAGGAAGGGTCATGGCAAGGGCAGGTTCTGGAATTGAGAAAATAAGCTTTTAGTTCGTTTTTAAAGTGTGAGGTGTGGGAGATTGAACGTAAGTCAAGGGGAAGTTTGTTCCAAGCATGGGCAAGGGAGTGTTTGTAGAGTAGTTTGCCTACTGACCATTTAAATATATCTTCTTAAATAAAAAAATAATCAATGCCTTTTTTTAAAGAAGCCTAAAAAATTCATGACCTACGTGAGGACTTCACAGTCAGGATGAAATGTCGATTATCTGTGTAGGTGCTGCTGCTGTTAGTGAGTGACATATTCACTACAGCTGCCACTCCTGGTACGTTTGTCTGTGTAGTTTCTGTGGTTGTCCTGTGTGTCTTTAATCTACACTAGTGTTGCTGGTGCAACAGTATTTTAAATTGCATAGGTGCTTGCAGTTGGTGCTTTTAATTTTTATAGGTGTTATTACAGAAGGGGGATTTTACACTGCTGGTATGTGATTTTGCTGCTGCTACTTGTGGGTGACTTTAATGTGCGATTCTTGGTAAGTAACTTTAATCTGCATGAGGGCTGCAGCTGCTGCTTATGTGTAATTTTATCTACATCTGTGGAGCTGCTGGTCTGCAGTTTTAAAAGTGCTACTTCTTGCGTGTGTCTTTAACTTATACAGAGGCTACTGCTGGTATACGTACTTAACCAGTATAGGTATATCATTCCATCTAGATGTTACTTCATCTGGTGTGTGCCTTTAATTTATACAGAAGCTACTGCTGGCATATGAATTTAACTTTTACACTCACTTGTATTATTCTACACAGATGATGCTTCATCTGGTGAGTGAGTTTATCTGTGTAGCTTCGGTTGTTAGTATGTATCTTTTATCTGAACTGGTGTTGCTGCAGATCCGTGATTTTAAATTGTACAGGTGCTATTGCCATGTGCTTTTAATCTCTATAGGTACTACCGTTGGAAGGAGTTTACAATGCTGACATGTTCCTATAATCTGAACACATTCAGTTCTTGGTGTTAATTGTCTAGACACTATTGATTTATATGTCTTTAAATTCTATAGGTGCTTCTGGTGGTGCGTGACTTCATGGTGGCGATGTGTGACTTCATGGCGGTGGTGCGTGGCTTCATAATGGCGGTGCTTTCATGGTGGTGGTGTGTGACTATCTGTAAAGATGCTGCTGCTACTGGGTAACTTCAGTTTCTAGAAGTGTAAATACAGATGTGTGATTCTAATCGATAAGGATATTATAGGTGTGTGTTTTTCATCTTTACAGGTATTCCTTCTGCTGTGGACATTTAATCCTTATAGGTACTACTGGTGGTGTGTGCCTTAACAGTGCTAGTATGTGACTTTAACTTGAACAAATGCTGTGGGTGGGTTGTGATGCTACTTTGACTACATGCATTTAATCTGTGCAGGTACAGCTGCTGTTGCAAGCTGTTAGTATGGATAGCAGCTATTGGTATTAAAATGTATAAGTGTGATTTCTGGTGGATGAGTTTAACTGTGCCTTCAATTATGTATAGAAGCTGCTATTCCTGATATCTGTAGGTGCTAGGTTTAGTGTATGATATTAAATGCTGCATGTACAGCTGATTGATGTACATCAGTTCTCATTATAGGCACTGTTGTCATTGTGCAACTTTAGGTATTAAATGTGTACAGAATTAGTCTATATACATTCTGTTGCTGGTAGATGCATTTAATTTGCATAGATTCTGTTCTTGGTGTGCAGATTTATACTGGTGTTGCTGTTCATGAATTATTTTAAATTATATAGACACTATTGCTGGCCTGTACCTCCAATTTCTGTAGTGTCAATGGTTGTATGATTTTACACTAATAGGTTCTTTTGCTGTTATATGCCCTTAATCTACATTTCTGCTACAGCTAATGAGTGGTATTAGCTAGTTTAATCTGTATAACTGCTATAAGAAAAGTAAGACTTTTAGCTGCTGATAGATATGACATTAATCTGTACAGATGCTGCTCCTGGAGTGTATACATTTAATCTCTGTGACTGCTAGTGGTAAAGGATGACCTTATCCAAATGGTATCTGGTATTGCTCTGTATACATGCTACTACTGATTTGTATTTAATATATATAAGTGCTATTGGTAAAGTATGACTTACTGCTGTTGGTATGTGGCATTTATCTGTAAAGATGTAATTCCTGGTGTGCATCTTTAATCTCAATAACAGCTGTTGGCAAGGCATGCCTTTTTGAGGATAGCACATGGTAATTTATCTGTAAAGACACTACTCTTCGTTTGTTTTAATCAGTATAACTATTGCTGGTAAGGTATGAACTTTTTTGCTGATGATACATGGAGTTTATCTGTAAAGACGCTACTCTTCATGCACAAGCAGACACACGGGGAGCTGTGGAAAATGGGTAAGTAGACTGAGTTCGGGGCGGGGATAAGACTGAAAAATTAACTTGGATTGCAGTATTTCCATTTGACAAAATGAAAAATAACCTAAATGGAATCAAAAGCTGTTAAAACGAAATTGTAACAGAGAATGACTTTGCAGTTTGCAACTAAAGAGACTGTGACTTGAATTCAGAAACATGCTCCCACAGTCATTTAAAGAGCCTGCCACAGGTAAGGAAATTTACATAATCATGAGAAATGCAACTCAGACATATGTTTACCTGCAATAGGGAAGACTTCATTATCTGCAAATGTGCATATCTCTGAACTGCTCATTATCATCACCAAAACTAAAACCACTTTTTGTAATGGTAACTATCTCTGGCATCCCTTGTCTCTTGTTAGCACAGGCATCCCACCATACACTCTGTCACACACGCACACACATACACACACACACAACACACATAACCACATTCTCCATCCCCTAGGTAACCCTCCCCTGAATATAACCACACAGGCAGACAGACACACTTACACTCACACAAACATACAGAGACACACACACACACATGCACACACACATGCACACACACACACACACACACACACACACACACACACACACACACACACACACAGATGCATATGCGGACGGGTGCACACACACACACACACACACACACACACACACACACACACACACACACACACACACACACACACACACATACACACACACACACACAATTGCTCGGATGTGTAAATGGATTACAGTATGGATTTCTGAGAAAATCCTCCACATTGCCTTATTATCCTACAGCACAACCAGTGGGACAGCTCACTCTGACCATTCTTCTGACCATGGGAAATCACTGCTTTAGGCTTGTCTCTGAATCGGAAAGGCTTACCACAAGGGGATGACCACTAATAGTAGGGTTTACTTCTCACAGTAACCTTTTCTGAATTACAGAGTATTACCATGCTTAGCTGCTTATTGTTTTATTTTTATACATTTCTATATGAGTGCCAATTTATTATTATTTTTTTTATTTTTATTTATTTTTTTTGGGGGGTGAGCATGTATCCAGTGAGAAAGTGTAATTTTTTTTGTCTTACTTCAGAGTTGTAACTATTCCTCTCAAAGTCAGAAAAAATGGTGGATAAAGGCTCAAATTCTGGGACATTTTTAAGTTATTACTCTATTCACTTAAGTTAATAGAACAACAGGTTTTGCATCAACATGCATTTTGACCACTATGAAGCATGAACTCTAATTACTGCCATTACTTATTATAATTCTTAGTGACTCATGAAAAAATCAAAACTTTTATGAGGGACAGAGCAAAAATATGAGTCAAAGCCAGGGATTGCTGAGAGGTATGGTAAAACCCTGACTTGGGGAAAAATAAAGACAGGTTGGTATTCAATAGACAGTGTATTAGCAGTAGGGTGGGGTCTCTTCATGAATATTACATCTGTGAGAGTTGAACCACTGAGGGGATGAGAAGGAACATAATATTTATCCTGCTGTTCTTTGGTAGACCATTTATCAAAGTAAACTCTCACATATAGCTTTTTATGATTGTTGTTGAAAATGCACGTGCATGACTTCATTAATGCATATGGGGCTGAAGAAGTTTATTAAATACTGGAGTGTTATCTACATGAAAAAACAAACTGAAGAATAGGCAGTACATATTACTATACACAGTTTCAGTCTTGTAAAATGAAAACAAAAAGGTACATCACGGCATGCTGCCACAACTGCTCTACATTTATGCTATTGTGGGTTCATTAATGCATATGGGGCTGAGAAGTCAAGGCAGTAATTATTATTTTTATTATTAGTACTATACACAGTGCCAGGTTTGCAAAATTAAAAAAAATGTACCTCAAGGCAAGCTACGGAGCTGTTCCAATTTTAACCTCTGGGACCATTGCTTTCCTGTTTTAACACTGATGGGCTTTCTATACTGGTGAAAGCCCACAAACTGATTAATTAGGAACACTGACCTCTCCCACAGAGTACTGCAGCTACAATCAGAAATAGGGGCTCATAGGCCTTATGGCATTAGTAATAGTTAAATGTAATAGTTAAATATAATAACAGAATATGGACCCTAGCCAATCTATACTGGCTCCCAGGCATTGGAACAGGAACTGTTAAAAAACACTTGGATTTCATTTCCAATAATTACAAAGGCAACTTAATATTAGGAGGAGATTTTAACTGTATGTCTGATATTTCTGAAACTACAAATAAAAGACCGTTGTGTACATCTGCTGTATCAAAAGCTTTAAACAAGTGAGTAGAATAATTTCATCTTGTAGATACTTTCAAACTTAAAGAAGATAAATCTTTGTTGTTTTCCCACCAAGATCACAGATTTGGTACCCAAACTAGAATAGATAAAATATTTGCCGCCCATGACTTACTCTAAAATCATTAATTTCTCAATCACTCCCTGCCCCTTTTCAGACCACAATTCACTGATACTAAAACTTCAAAATGGGTACAAACCATTAATCTTTAACTCCAGAATTCCAGCATATATAACTAAAAATAAAGAGTTCAAACCCTGGTTATGATCTGAATTACAGTTATTCTTAGATATTAATTACACCACAGAGATAAATAAAATAATGATATGGGACTCATTAAAAACTTACATATATGGTAAAACCCTAACTTGGTATAAAAAAAAATCAGAGAATGGGATTCTGAATTATTAGATCTACAATCCAAACTTTTGTCAGTAAAAGCTGAAAAAAATCAAAATCATTTGGAGATGAAAAAGAAAGTAGAAATATTAAACAATAAATACAACAAAATTCTAACACACAAATCTAGTTTAGCTTTAGAAAAACTAAAAATTAATACCTTGGCCACTTCTCCCAAATATTTACATAATTTATCCACAAGAATCAAAATACAATCAAAAGCTAATAACATTAAAAGTATTTTCCATGAAAAGAAAGGGAAAAATGTCTTGGATATAGGTAACATTCTTCATGCCTATAGAAATCACTATATGGAAAATTTCCAAAAAGAAAATATGCATATCAATCAATTAGATCTAGATGAAAAATGTTCTAATATAAAAACAAATACCAGAAAAATTAAAACTAGATCTGCAAGCACCCATATCCTACAAAGAAATTACAGATACAATAAAAGAGGGAAAAATAATAAAGCTCATGGTATAGATGGCATAATTATTGAAATACATAAACCTTTTCCTTCAAAGATACTAGCCCTCTTCCATAAAACTCTATTAGAAATTCAGTCACATGCTTTAATACCACCCTCTTGAAAATATTCCTTAAGCACACCAATCCTAAAGGAAAACAAATCCCCAAACCTCTGTACCTCATATAGACCTATATCATTATTAAATAATGATTATAAGATATTTATGACAATATTAACTAACAGAATGAAAATACAACTATGTGTGAAACAATAAATAATGCTCAAACTGGATTTATATATCATAGACACACACATGACAATATTTAAAGGACAATTTCTCTTATAGATTATGTTAATAAAGAAAATAAAGAAACATTCATAATTGGCTTAGATATAGAGAAAGCCTTTGATTCCCCAAATTGGGACTATTTATTCAAAATGTATTCAAAATCCTAATGCTATTTAAATTTCCTGAATCATTTGTTAATTTCCTAAAGAATATATATACAAATAATTTAGTGTATGTCAAGTTAGGTCCTTTTACCTCTGAATCTATACATATAACAAAAGGCACTAAACAAGGATGTCCCATGTCACCAATTCTATTTGCTATTGAAATATTGGCAGATTCAATTTGTAACAATATAAAAAAACACAATTCTAAAGTAATGCTATTTGCTGATGACATATTACTAACATTATCTAATACAAAAGAGACATTAGAAGAATTAGATATATTAATTGACAAATTTCACATGACTTCAGGACTCTATTTCAATAAATCAAAATCAAAATTTTTATTTTTAAATAAAAAAAGAACTACAGACTAAGGGGGAATCACATCACAGGGAAACAGGAGTTTACCTTAAAATATCTAGGAATTGAGTTATGTAAGGATAATAATGAATTAGTCTAAGAAAAGTACAATAATATCAGCAATTAAAATCTCTGTGGAAAAATGGAACAACATAATATTAACATTTGATGATAGGCCACAGTTAATTAAAATGGTTTTACTGCCCCAGATCCAATATATAGCCTTAGCAATACAACTGTTACCAGAAAGGAATATACATAAAGAAATAAATTCATGCCTAATAAAATTTTTATGGCTTCCTAAAAGTAACAGAATAACTTTAATACATCATATCAGACCATGGAAACAGGGAGGATTAAACTTTCCTGATATGGAAACATACATAAAAGCATCAATATCTAAAATAATCGCAGATTGGATAAGTCCAAATTACTCTGAAAACTGGAAAGAATTATTAACTGTGATATCAATAAGTTAATTTGATTTACAAAAAAAAATTTCAAATAACAGATAACAATTTGTCATGGCACATATTATGTATTAGTATGCAATATAACATAACTAAACCCACTAAAACGTGTATGATTAATTGTTACATTGACTCATTTAGGAAAATCATTAATGCAAATATAGGTTTAAAAATCTGGTTTGATCTTTTAACACCATTTATAGTCACAAAGAACTCTCCACATAAAATATATAGAGAAATTATTAATTCCTGGAAACAGAAAGGATTTGTTTGTTGGCTCCAATGTATCAAAGAACTACAAGTTTTAGATATGCAAGTAATAAAAACAACATACAAAAGTCCACAACAGGACTGGCTAACGTTACACCGTATTCTGTCATATTCATAAGATTTAAGTAGAATAATTAACAATTCTTCATTTAATACATTTATGAAATCATATATACTGACTTTGACTTGGGAAACACCATAAAACAACACCCAAAACCTCATATTGGAACTATATAACAAAAGGTCATTCAATATAGTTCACTGAAGATATTAAAACAAATATCTTATAATCAATAAAATATACATATACATCATTTACACAATACTGGAAAGTTTTTAATTGGAAATGCTTGCACAGAGCATTCTTATCCCCAGAAAGAATCAGTAAAATTAGTTAGTTCATAAAAAGGAGTATGTTGGAGATAAGAGCAAGTACACAATGCAGATTGGAACCACATTTTCTTTGATTGTGTTAAAATTAAGCCATTTTGGAATGGTATTAATGGTATTAATAGCTTTCTACAAGCTTTATTTAATGAATCATTTTATTTAACTAAAGCTCTTGTATTATTAAATGTGAACAAAGGTCCTCATCTGAATAGGTGAAACATGTATCTAGTATGGGCTATACTTACAATTTCAAGGAAGTGTATAACAAGAAGATGGAATACAAACACAATACCAACTTTGGAAGACTTCTACAGCCTACTGAAGACCACAGCATTATTAGAAATTTAAAGAACTAAAAATTTATGCAAACCCATTTATCAACAACCATTGGGGAAAAGTCTTATCGTTGATTGACACTATACATTAATTGATCAGACACTCTGATGATGGATTGGACATACTTATAAAGTAACTGTATACATTAAGATCTGTTACAGTGTCAAGCTAATGTAAATAGTGTACATAGTTATTTAAGATGTTATGTATAAATACTATGGAATTCATTCAAATGTATTTGAAAAATAGAAATAGAAGCTGATAGCAAGTTAAGTAAACAAAGATGATATTTCATCGCTAAAAAAAAAAAAACAACAATGAAAGAAATAGAAAAAAATTCCTGTGCTGGTTATTGGCCTTCAGCAGCTGTGGGCCCGGCATGGCTACCTGAATCACTCCTATTATAATCTGCCAGTGATAACAGAATATAATGACAACTCCTAAAGCCTAAAACACTACAAACCAGGAACCAGGAACACAGCTGAATAGCAACCTCCAAAAGAACCAGAACAAAACTATAGCTCATTGCCATGAGAACCAGGTGGTGGCAGATATATTCTATTTTGGGAATATAACTTCGTATCACGTCTGATTTTGTTCATTTTATGATCAAATTTTTTTATACAAAACTCATTCACTGAAGAAAAAATGTTCTGAAATTTTCTATTATGCTGGCCAAAGGATAAGTCTGAATGGATGGTGTTGTTTAATTCAGGTTAATTTGGTACTAAAAAATGTGGATATTGTTCTACATGTTCTTATATAAATTCTACAAACACCTTTTATATAAGAAAAAGGAAATACAATGTAAAGGGTTGTTATTCATGTAATACATCCAATGTGGTCTATTTAGTACAGTGTAACCAGTGTCCAGCTTATTATGTTGGAAAAACTAGTAGACCTTTTAAAAGACGAATTTACAAACACGTTAGATATTAAAAATAAAAAATCCACAAATGCACTTTATAGGGGTTCCCTATGTTAGACCGACAGCATAGAAGATTGACACTCAAAACACCAATGACAGAAGAACGACGAAGCAGATGACTGACACAGGGGTAACTTGTGAGCATGACCTGGTAAGTGTGCGATAGTGAGGGACTTAGGGTTAGGGTACGGGTAAGGTAAGTGTGCGATAGTGAGGGACTTAGGGTTAGGGTGCGGGTAAGGTTAGTGCACAATAGTGAGGGACTTAGAGTTAGGATGCGGGTAAGGTTAGTGTGCGACAGTGAGGAACTTAGGGTTAGAGTGCGGGTTAGGTAAGTTTGCGATAGTGAGGGACTTAGGGTTAGGGTGTGGGTAAAGTGAGTGTGTGATAGTTAGGGACCTTAGGGTTAGGGAGCAGGTAAGGTGAGTGTGCCATAGTTACGGACCTTAGGGTTAGGGTTTGGGTTAAGCTTAGTGCATAGATAGTTTTGTGTAAGGTGTAGTGTAGGTTTTTAGGTTGTTGGGGTGCTTGTGTTGTGTGTGTGTTGTGTGTAACAGTGAACGTTTTTTTTTTGTTAAGTGTCAGGATTGTGGTGTGTCGGGCATGTGAACTTTTGTGTTTTTGAGGTTTCATTCTTCTGGCATCGGTGTTTTGTGTGTCAATCTTCCGAGCTGTCAGTCTAATGTAGGGAACCCCTTTATAGAAATGTAGAAAAGTTTGGTTATCACAATTTAAATTTTTTAATTATTGAGCAAGTTAAAAAAGATTTACAAGGGTGGATTATGGACGGACACTTGGACAGGAGTGAGCTGAGATGCCAAATAATTCTTAATGCCTACAACCACCCTGGATTAAATGATAGTTGTTCCATTACCCCCTATTAAAGCTTATGCATTATAGCAAACGGTGATATAATTTTACATTATAATTTTATACAATGGAATTTTATATAACATATTTTGGATATGAAATACATCATAGGAATACTTAAATAGACTATTTATGATGTTTCATAACAGTATTTAAATGTATATAATTTATATATATTTTAAGTGCATATAACTAAGTTTTAATTAATTAATAATACCATGTGATGTTGAATAGGGGTATACATTGGGAGTTTTTTAAGTGTGAACTTGTTGTTCTGATGAAGTTTTGTTAAATGAAAGCACTTAACTGTTAATAAAGTGTGTGATTCAACATTTTTCATTGGTGTTGGTTCTTTTGGAGATTGCTATTCAACTGTGTTCCTAACTCCTAAAGCCTTTCTTTAAAGTTCAAGATTTCCAGTGCTAAGGTTTTTTTTCTAGAAAGGAATTATATTTTTTTAAGTTGTTTTAAGTGGTTTGTTTGAATACTGAAAAACTCAGAAATGTATTCAACAACAAATTAGATGAGTGAGATATAGAGTTTACAGTGTTCCTCCTGGTGTGACAAGATATTCCCTTTAGATTTAGAGGGGTTACCAATGATGCTCTTTTGACTTTAGTAAATGCACAGTGATCAAAGTTTAAATTATTGTCTACCTCGTCCTTAAATATTTAGTAATGGTGCTTTTTTTTAGGATTTAACCATTTATTCTGTAATAAAGACTAATTTTCATTTTACCAAGCCTTATGATTCCAGATTTACTGAATGCACCTGGCGTATATTTTTTGTAGATCATCTTTTTTTGACAAAATGTTTTATTTTCAGCTAAAGAAATAAGAGGCAGAGGAGAATTAGGAAGGGGTAACAGGGAAATTGGATGGATACAAGGTAGTCTATCAGACATAAAACTAGTTTTCATACATCCCATATGTAAACCATGGGAAAAGTACGGTGTGTATACAATACGAATACAGATGAACTCACAAGCTTTCACGTGCTTCCATAGATAATCCACAAAAGAAAAAATGAATATGCATACAATATGAGCATAGATAAATCTACCACTGAACATATCTATTCATCTAAATATGATTCAGTTTTCAATGCATCAGACAGGATTTGAACATAGATGGAGACATACTCCTCCAACCATGTGCAGAATTATTTAGCCTATCTTAAAGAACTTTGACATCCTTTATTGAAGTAATTCTGTTACCCAGTTTACAATCATCATCATACCTGGATATCTGGAGGGCAGCCATGGTGGTGCAGCGGTTAGCATTGCCACCTCACAGCAAGAGGTTCTCTGGTTCAATTCTCGGCTGGGGTGCCTTCTGTGCAGAGTCTGCATGTCCTCCCTGTAGTCGCGTGGGTTTCCTCCGGGTGCTCTGGTTTCCTCCCACATCCTAAAGACATGCAGGAGGTGGATTGGACACTCTAAATTGGCCCTAGGTGTGAGTGTGTGCATGTGTGTGTGCCTTCTGTAGAAGGTTGGGTGCCGGGCTGGCAACTCGACACTGTAAAACTCCACTGCCAATCATGAGCGTACAGATGATCCGCTGTGGCGACCACTAACTGGGAAAAGCCAAAAGAAGAAGAAAAAGAATATCATACCTGGATATCTATAGCTCATTTTACACGTTTAATGCATGAACATGGTCCGAAAAGTAAAATGTTGCCTGTACAGAGCCTTATTCAGTACTAAATCCATTGTGTTAGACATTAACCCCCAACCTGACTTGTGTCCACTTACTTAGCCACTGCATTTTAAGCACTGAATTATGTATAGTTCAACATTTAATACACTGAATTTGTCAGTTATTCCCTTATGTGGAATAGTGCTGACCTTAGCAAAGTCAAGATAAGCAGCATGCACTGTAAGCCCTTCATCAAATACTGATGTTATTCCTAGAACGGACAGCCGCGGTGGTGCAGCAGTTAGCGTTGCCGCCTCACAGCAAGAGGTTCTTCGGTTCGATCCTCGGCTGGGGTGCCTTCTGTGCGGAGTCTGCATGTCCTCCCTGTGGTCACGTGCATTTCCTCCGGGTGCTCCGGTTTCCTCCCACATCCCAAAGACATGCTGTAGGTGGATTGGATACTCTAAATTGAGAAATCTAAGGAGATGATTTTTAGGAAGTTCCAGTTAAGGGATGATAGTGAAGTAATGAACATTATCTGGGTTAAACTTGGAAAGGTTGCATGTTATTTTATAAACATGTTGTTTAAGTGGATGTGTGAGATGTCTGATCATATAGATTGGGAGATGATCAGTGAGAGAGTCTGACATTGTACCTATGATGGAGTATTTGCTAAAGATTGATACTAGAATCCAGTCTAATAGAGAATTTGATGTCTTGCTATAATGCATGGGGCTATTAATTAGTTGTGTGAAACCAAATAAGTTCATGCTAAATGTAGGGAAGTTAGAGTTTATATCCAACCAACTGACATTCACATCACCTAGTAGTATTTTTTTCTTGTGAAAATGTTAGGGATATCCAATGTAGGATATTTTCCAGTATAGCTGTATTGTCGCCAGGAGGGATATAAAGGACAGTAATACATATTTGTCTATAACTGTTTAATTTCAGGAAAGCAATAAGAAGTTCTGCTGAATTGAATTTTGATGTTTGTTGTTGTAAGGGGAAATGTGGTAGTTCCTGGGAAATATTAAATCAATACCACCACCTTTCCTCTTTATACAGTCATTACTGATGATATCATAGCAGGGAGGTAACATTTTGAAGTTGTTAATGCTGAGTTTAAGCCACGTTTCAGTTACAGTGAAAATATCAGGCTTATGGTGGGTAATCCAGGATGTAGTTCAGCAATTTTATTTCTTATGCTTTTAACATTTATGGCAGCAAAAGTTAGAATACCAGGGTTGGCAGCTAACTGTTGTATGGTTAGAGTAGTGTGTGAAAGTGAACTGTCTTGATCTTCATTGTGATAGGTAGGATCAGGATTAGGGTGAATGACTCCTCCTAGAAGGATTTGTATATTGGGGAATTATTGATACTTGTTTGGAGAGTATGTTTCCACTTAATTTTGTTTTGGTTTGAGTTAAAATGGAGCTAATCAGTCTATATTTGGAGTAAAAGTGAGGAGCATCATTAAATAGGTTTGGTGCAATGCGTGGAGAGTGTAGGGATGAAGTATGAACTGGTGGTTGGGAGAGAGTTGGAAATATGTTGAGAGCTACTAGAGAGTCATGGTAGGATGAGAGATGGCCCAGTAGGGGGAGAAGAACAGAGGATAAGTTGGGGAGTAGTATGATTAAGTAAACAGATCTGTATGTTACTGTTGGCAGGTAGTAGGGAAGATGGGACGGGATGCAGGGTAATGGGATATTTAGCTGTCATGAAGTCTGAAAGCTGACCGAGGGTAGGTGGAATGGAAATATTTTCTATGAAGGAAGAGACTTAGATTGTTCTAGTATCTTCTCTGGAATGTGAGGAATAAAAGGGGTTTAAAATGGGGTTCCTATCAGATAGTAGAACTTCTGCAAGTTCGAACCTCATATGGTTGAGACCATAAGTTTGAATTTGCAGAAGTTTGCGCTTTTCAATGGAAATCTCCGTAAGGGGAGGTTTCCATTTTGTTCAATGTGGTGTGATCTCGGAGTTGGTATATTTATGTAGGGGGGGGGGTGGGGGGTGCAGGTGTGCTTGCCCCTGCTTACAACAGTACATTTTTTCTTTTCTTTTTTTTTTTTTTTTTTATCCAGAGCCGAAGTTTTTTAACTTCGAACAGGATGGTTCAAACATTCCGTGTTCAAAGCTGTTAAACTTCGACTATGTGATATAGACCCTTTAAAATGCTAGAGTATGAGGATGCAGTTAAAATAGGAAGATGTGAGGGTTTATTTGCTAAAAGTAAGAGATACAGTATAGATCCGATAGGTGCTGTTAGGGAGGGGTGTGACACTGAATGAATATAGTGCAAGGCAGTATGGCAGGAAGAAAGGTAGTTGGGAATGGTGCTAAAAGATTAAATGGAAGTTGGAAATTACACAGAAAGAAACAGGAGTATTTTATGATAATAGTAATATTGTGTGGGGAAAGTTAGGGAATAAGAATCACAAGTGAAATATGCATCTAGGAAGTATAATAGTAGAGTACGAGGGGTGGGTGGTCACTAGGGTAGCTTCCACCCTCAGGCCAAATTATAACAGACAGTAATCAGTTTACAGCCAGTACAAAACAGTTAACAAACAGGCACAAAGAAGAACAGATTTTCTTTAATCTTTTGAATGCAGAAACTTGGCAGCTAGGGAGACAAGTAACTGGCATATATGGTGTTATGTACTGGTCAAGAGAAAGAACAGTGGCCAACTTAGTAAGTGGTCCTTAGAGTGCAAGGACTACTTTTTGGAGGGGGGATATTAAAGCCACTTTCTAGCATAGGGCAAGTACATATTTGACTACTTGAAGTTATCACATGGCAAAGTTCTTCAAGTTAAATTTGCTTACATTGTACAATGACAAAATTCTCAGAGAAAACATTTGGGAGTTGGGTTTTGTGACAGAGCTCTTGCAGCATTGGGGTTGGATGTAGTGATCACAGTCACAGGCTATTGTACAATAACAAACATCTCAATGAAAACATTTGGGAGCTGGGTATTTGGATACTGTACAATGACAAAATGTATATGGTAGACAGAAGATAATATTATTTTCAATACAACTGATACTAATCGCCAAGAACACAAGCTTCAGTCTTGAGATGTTTTCTTGGCTTCTGACATTTAGGTATTCATTATTATGTATTGAGACAGCATTACCTATTTCAGGATTTGCAACAAGAGATGGCACATAATGAATGTGTTAAATATACTTTGATTGTTAAATAATATTTTACTAACAGTAAAGATATCAACACCCCCCAAGCAGTGGAATCTTCTAAATTACCTAGTTTAGTGTTAATACCTTTATCATTTAGCAAAGCTACCTTCACATCCAACTTTTTTTAATATTGTATGTTTTTCATTTTTTTTTTAATTTGAAGAGATTAAGATGGTATGAGGATGGAACTGTACCTGATTAATAATTACACTTATGGTGAGAAAAGAGAAGCTCAATGGGTGCAAAGCACTCTGGTTTGTATCATAGTTCTCATCTTTCTATCTCCAGAATGTGGAACACTACCTCTTTCAATGTCAAACAAATTGGCAAAATGTAGAATACTAACAACTTTATCTAGGAAGCCCACACTGTACATAACACAGTATTAGTCGCAAGCACCACAGGAGAAATGTCTGATAATTGTTTTTTAGTACTTACAAAATATTTTGATTAATTAATATAACATGACATTATTTAAATGTTATTTACCAAATATATTTGCTAAAAAAGTCTTAACAATGAATGTTTGATGCACTCTTTTGATGTAGAACAATGTGGAACATGGAATTTGTAAGACTCATATGAGGAACATTTCCTCATATTGAGGTACAGTTGAAATCATAGATATTTGCTAAAAAATCTTAACAATGAATGTGCAACACACTCTTTTGATGTGGAACAGTGTGGAACATGGACATGTATAAGACTCAAAACAAGAAACATTTTCTTATACTGAGGTACACTTGAGAGGTACCATTGGTTCCAAATCTCAGCCCAGGTGGAATAACACTGAATCCTCTATCTATGGCATCGTGCTCTTCGTCACTAAATGAACATCAGAAAATTGTTCTGATATATAGATGCCATAGGAGGTGACAAAATGATTCTGCTAGGCAGGAGTGTTTTCTCATGTCTGCTAGGATGTTCATTAATTCTTAATACCTTTAATTTTTAATGCCTTTTATAACTGCAAGTGTGGCTACTGTTGTGTTACTTTAGTCTTGGTACACGCTGTTAATGTGTGACATTAATTTCCATAGTTTCCATTGCTGGTGTGAGTCTATAATCTTTACATGTGCTGCTGTTGGTGTGTAAACTATAATCCGTATTGGTACTATAAGTAAAGGAGTATGATTTTAAATTATGCAGTTATTGCTGTAGGTATGTGACTTTATTCTCTGTATGTTTAATTACTGGCATGCAATTTTAACTACATAGGTGCTGTTTCTGCTGGTGTGTGATTGTTTTATCTATATTACAACGCCACTAATTTGTATTAGTACTGTCGCTGCTGTTGATGATGTCAGCCTTTAATAATTTATAGATGCTGCTGTTGATACGTTATGTTCATTTCTGTATGTGCTGTCTTGTCTTAATATGTACCGACTCTACAATTTATAGACTGCAAATTTTGTTCTAGTATGGCTGCCTTTCAGTTATTATATGTCAAACTGTAACTTTATGCTTTACATTTTTCTTTCTTGTTTAAAATTGCTTATTGTATTACTGGAGTTTTTTTTGGACTACTCCAGACAACAAAAGTAATAAATAAATAAATAGGTTTCATTGTCACTGAATGAAATGGTATGTGGCATTGATCTACGTACTGTTGCTGATACCGTGTGACTTAATCTATACAGGTGCTGTTACTGTTACATGTACTTAGTCAGCACAAGCACTTATGGCACATAGTAGGGTCTGATCTCTTTAGCTGACAATGTCTACAAGTGCTGTTGATGGGATGTACTTTTAATATCTACAGCTACAAATGCTGATGTGACTTTAATCTGTATAGGTGATACTGCTGTTTTCTTTATATGCTTACTGCAGTAGCATGACTTTATATGGATGCTACTGAAGGTGTATCTAGATTTTCCTGCTGGTATATGCTTTTAATTTGCACAGGTTTTGTTAATGGTGCAACTTTAAATTATACTGATGTTGCTTCCAGGGTACTGTGTGCCTTTAAACTTCACAGATGCTACTGCTGCTGAGTTTTATGATACTCTTATGTTCCTATGACCTCTACAGGTTCTGCTTCTGGTGCATGACTTTTAATCTATACTGGTGTTAGCGGATGAGTAATATTAAATTGCACAGATGCTGAAGGGTGTCTTTCTGTTTCTATAGGTGCTAATGGTAGAATATTACTTTGTGCTGCTGGTGACTAATCTGTACAGATGCTGCTACTAGGGAGTGGCCTCGATCTCTATAGGTGCATCTGTTGGTGTCTGACATGTATTCATCAACCCCTATTCAGCGAAAATCACTTCCGCGAGTCACTGACTATTCCAAGGGCAAAGACGTAGTTGGTCAACTACACAACTTTGCTCTTTTCTCCACTGTAGTGTGATCTTGGAGTTGATATATATAGTTTGGGGGGTGTAGGGGAGCAAAGACCCCCCACTTAGGTAGGTTCACTTCGCTAATGCTGCAGGGCAAGTATTTCTTTGCACTTGGATTATTCAGCAAATCGCGGAAGTGATTTTCTTTGAATAGGAGTCGATGAATATGTGTTCGCTGAAAATAAATTTTGGTGAACTGATATAGACCCGTCTGACTCTAATCTGGATCTATATCATTTGAACGAAAGTTCAAAATGTTGATCACTGTAAACAGCGAAAATGCCGATAATCGATGTCTGTTTTGTGATATCGTGGTACAGTGAAGATTGGGAAATTTGCCCTTTCCTCACTGTAGTGTGATCTCGGAGTTGGTATATATAATTAGTGGGAGGTGTGGGGGGCACAGCCCCCCACAATAAAGGATTCGATTATTGGCATTTTTGCTGTTTATAGTGATCGATATTTTGAACTTTCGTTCAAATGATATAGACCCTCTAATCTACAGAGATGACATTGGTGCATACATTAAACCCCTATCGATGTTTCTTCTGGTGTAAACTTTTAGGTGCGGTGCTGGTGATGTGTGATTTTTATCTGCATATGTACTGTCACTAATTTGTGCTTTTAATTTCATTAGGCAGTAATTTTGGTATGCAACTTTCTGTATAGGTGCCACTGTTCTGTGACTTTAACCTAGATAAGCATCTTTCCTACAAATGCAATAATTTGATGCTGTGTGCAGAGGGGCAGGCCTCTGATAATGTTTTACAGATGATCAGAAGGCTGTACTTTTAGGTTCAGTAATTGCAATGGGTCAAGAGTTAGTGGTGTTTAGGTTAGAGATCATGTGCAAAGCTTTGATTCAGCGGTCCTTACACATTGAAGTTTACCATAATAAGATAGCAGAAATGAGTTAAAGCTGAAGGCTGAATTTCAGGAAGGCACTTTACAAAATAGTGTTAAGGACAATAGTATGTTCTTCTAGGATGGGATACAATTTTAAGGGGTTACTTAGTGTACTTGGACCATAATTAAGGTACCAAAGTTTGCATTAGGTAAGTATATAAAACCCCCAAAAGTCTGAGTTTCTAAATTAAAAAGTGGTAAAAAAGAAGGAACTGGTGATCAAGAAAACAATAAAAGAAGGTAAAGCATCTGGTTACAAAAGGAAGAAAGTATAATCCAGTAGACAGACATAAGCAACATAAAAATAGTAAAAGGATACAAATGGAGATAAATGTTACATCGACATTAGTCTGATTTCCTTTGAACAGTTGGTGAAACTGTCCCTAGCATGCAGCATTCTAAGCAGTTATCATAATTAACATAGAAATAGTACTTCAGTGGTGTGTGGCACAATTTTTATATGCTTGATTGACAGCTTAGTATTTTGGCTGAATGTTATCTGTCACCATAGCTTTACTTTCAAGTATATAATGAAATGTGACTAGGATGAATGACAGAGGCATCCCTCTGAAATGAACAGGACTACACTTTAAGGCCACTTTTAACTTCAACAGTGTCATTTTGAAGCCATTAAAGGAAATGGTTGCCGTAGCAAAATCCCAATCTAAAATAACTGATGCTCCTTTCTACTCTCTGAGATGTCATTAGTGAAATAAAATGGTGTCTTAACATCTAGTCTGATTAATTTCAATGGTATGTATTCCACATGCCCATCCCCCTCATCTGTACTCCATGGCATCCGAGCTTGTTTTCCATCCCATTAGCTGAAAATAATTTTCTCAATTGTAGAAGTCTTCGATGAATGCTACTCAGTAAAAAAAGAAAACAAGTGACATGTCACTTACTGATCCTGAATCAAGAAACAAACAAAATGAAGATAAAACTCTATACTTTGCTTCTGAACAAAGCCTACTATCCCTCTTATAGAGGTTTGTGTCCCTAAGCCCCCCCCCCCCCCCACACACACACACACATATAACTGACTCCAAGGTCACTGCATACCAGAGAAAGGGTCAGACTTGACACATGCAATGACCATGAATTTCAAAAACATACTTTTGCACTAAAGATATGTAAAAAATACTGCAAAGAGCAACTGCATTACTCCCACTTAAAATCTGAGAAGTCAAGTAAATTTTGCAATACATTATCACATGATGAATTCAAATAATGAGTTAGAAATGGAAAACAGAAAGAAACGAAGTTGCCAAGCAGCTTTTTTTTTCAGATGCAGACTTCATTTAAACACATAACTATGCAAACCCATTCAAGGGATTGATGATTACCTAAAGTTCACAAGCACAGAAACCAATAAGTAAAGTCACATCAAATTCCTGTAATTAAACTTTTCTAGTTGAGTTGTCTTCTGTGTTAGGGAAGCGGCCTTCTTGGACTTGAACAAGTATTTCAATGTTTTTTTTTTTACATAAAAGGGCACTGCTTAACTGGGTAGCCAATAAATGTTTTACAAGGTGGAAAACAAGTTTAAAAATTGACTGGCAGGGGTACAAAGACAGGAAAATGGAAGTCTGGGTGAGGAATGGCAAATTGCCAATACAGTGGAATAAGGACTGTCATAGTAGTGCTGTTTGACATAATTATTGTCTTTATTAGTGACATTGGGGACAAACTGTAAGGTTAAGTGTACTTATTTGCAGATTATACTTTTCTGCAGCAAGCTGAGTGTTTAACATGCATTTTAAAAACCAGGCCTGACCCATAAAAAGTGATGAATGATCTGTTGTATGGCAGCTGGAATTTAATGTAAAGAAATACAAAACTGTTTGCTTAAAGCACAAGCACACAAGGGAGTATTAGATACAGAGGGAAGACACTGGTAGTTACAAGCCAGAAAACTGGTGTGTGAGTAATCATACCTGAAATAAACAGTGTAACAAGGTTACAGGGACAGATTTTATTTTAATTCTTAGAGCAGATCTGTGGCTGTAGGTATCTTACTGAAACAAATTGCTAAGTGCATTGTGACAACTCATTCTGAGCCCATGTTGGCTTTAGTTGGTAAATTTAATAGTTCAACAAAGAGAAAGAAAAAATATTTTTGTTTAATGTTTCCTTAACAGCTTGGGTTCAAATTGTCAGCCTGCTTCATAATTACTTGTGAATTGGTGCAGAACACTATCACGATTTTTCACTATATTTAAGGATCCCAGACGCTCATGAGCAGAAAGTTAATTTCATTTTGAAGACAGAGCTGTTGTTGTTTCTCTTCAGCCCTTGAACTCTACACTCCTCTTGTGTTCTTGAGTGCAATGGCTCTTGATTTGGTGACCCCTTGTACTATATAAATCTCAGACACTCTTCCACTCTTACGTACCTTCTTCATGCCTGGGTGTGTGGATTTGGCATAACTTTTAAGGTCTTCTCATAGACACAAGATATAGAGTTTGAGTCTGATCTTGGGCTGTTAGGCTTAAAATGGCCCTTCAAGGCATTTAGCCTTGAATTCACCTGTGAACCTCTATAAACACAGCACCTACTCTTCCTGTTTTGTATATCAACAACATATAAGAAGGTAGGATATCAGTGATAACGAAACGTTATATGTTTTTATTTATTTATTTTTTGCATGCGGCTCCTGGCATTACATGTTTTATTAGGCAAAAGTTTATTGTTTATCGCTTAGGCTGCACACAAACCAAATGATGACAAATTGATCATTTGGAAGAGAGCAGAGTAAGATGTAATAAACCATACAACAACTGCATTTACACAGAAGCTATGATGAACTGGGCAGTAGAGAGTACCATGGGATGAGAGGCAGAAAGAGGAGGGAACATTGTCCTAAGTGTGTTAGCAGTGTGCATAGCTTTCAACCTCTTACCTCCGCAATATGGGACAAATCCAGAAATAATCAAGGACAATCAAAACATTAGTATTACTCATATGAGCAATTGACAGAATAGAAGGATGTGAATTAATATGCATTTTCTGAAGTAAAATAAGTCTATAACTCTAATTCTTGTCATTATTTATTAAGTGCACTCTATCATGTTTTCTACCAAAAAGGCCACTTTTTTAGCAGGGATTTGGAGAGACAGAGCTAAACAGTGAGCCAAAATCAGGGACAGTTGAGAGGTATGGCAGTGGTGTGTTTCTGGGAGTAGTGGGGGTGGAAATGGATGTGGTGTATGTAAGAAAATAGGAAGCTGAAACTAGGATGTGAGAGAGCTCAGTAGACTAGTACAGGAAGTGGAATGGAGGGTGGTTAGAAATGATAAGAGGGTAGGAAGTTAGGAGGGTAGATATGGAGGGAGCATGGAGAGGCAAGTGAGGGACAGATACAGAAAAGCAGGCAGAAACCATACAGGGAAGAATGTAATAGGGGACAGGTACAGAATAGCAATTAGGTACTAGGACATGGAAAGGCAAGTAGAGGACATGTAGAACAAGACAGGCAGGAACTTTGGGTGGGGAAGACACTGGAGTAAGTGGAGCAAGAAAACAGTGTCAAATGTTGGGCCAATGTGGAACAGAATTCAACAGGAAGAGGTGTCAATGAAGGAAAGGTGCGAAAAGAAGGAAGGGAAGCTTAAGGACACTTCATCTAAAGTTTTGCTGACTGACAGCAGTTCAAGAGAGATTTTGCTGACAGATGCTTTCAGTGAACAGTAACTATTGCCCTTTATCCACTACTGTGTGACCTTGGAGTTGATATATAAAAGTTAGGGGGGGTATCCTCCCACACAGGGGGTTCAGGGAGACTTGCAATCTGCAAAAAAGAGCTTTCATTGCTGTACTCTGAAAGTGGTTTTCAGAAAATATTTTTCACACTATTGTTCACTGGGGAAATGTTGTGTGATAAATAATCATGTATCCAAAGAGGAGGGGGAGTGATATAAATCATAGAAGTGAGAGTTAGGCGAGGACAGCAGTGGAGAGGGTATTTAAGAAAAGTGCAGAAGTGATGGGAAGAGAAGTACAGGGAAGGTGGCAAGTAGGAAGGATCATGACATAGGCTAGAGGGGAGCACCTGCAATTAGAAAAAGGTGCAACTAAGAGGAATATCAGCATCTGCAGGATGTGCAGCTGCAAAGAACAGCCAGTGTGAGGACAGAGAAGGTGGTTTTGGTAACTGAAAACTTAATTGCCAAAGACATTAAGAGCCTTGGTAGGGGAGACAGGTGAGACCAGGTTACAAATAGGACTGGTCTTGGGGCTTAGCCTTAATATCACATGGGAGAAGCTGAGTAGTTGAAAATATTTTAGCCCATGTAGTTACCAATGACCTGCCAAATGGCATAAATGAGGAGGTAGATTCAGCACTAGGGAGGTGGCAGACAGTTGCCAGGAGTAATAATCGGGGGGTAAAATTCTTGTAAGTGCTACTTACTTGTCCCAGCAATCAACATATGATGAAGGACAGGATTAGGGAAAATGGCTAGCTATGGCCGACAGGGACAGGGTCTATAGAAGGATGGAGAGACATGGCAAAAACTCCAACTGTATGTCATACATACCATCGTACCCCAGAAAGGATGGGGAAGCTTAAAGCTAGGAAGGAAAGATACTTCTCCAGGAACATACCTACAAACTAAGATAGAAATGGCAGTGTATGTCACAGAAGCAGACTAGAGGGTCGGCACTCAAGTACTAAGTAGGAGGAAGTAAATGAACAGAGAACAAAGCAGAGGAACAAACAAAATGACTGGGTGGTATTACTATGCAATGCAAGAAACCTGGGAAGAAAGATTAAAAAGGTGCTGTAGAGGAGAGTTTATATTCCTGGTGAAAGCTGGTATCACATAAACATGGGCCAAATAGAAGATGGAGTTGGTATAGAAGTGCAAGAGCATAAGTTGTTTTAGGAATGACAGAGAGGGGAGGGACGAATAGGAAGTGGTGAACTATATAATGGAATGTGCCAAATGAGTGGTTAGGGAGGTGAAGATACATAATCCAAGAAGGAAGTGAGGAAGCAGTGAGGGCCAGGACCTCAGCTACCCCCCCCCCCAGGGTTAAGGTAGATAAAGGGGGGAATTATAGTGGCCTGGTGCACTGTATCAATTCCTAGAAATATTTGTACAGCAGGATAAGAAGCTTATGTGAGAATAAAGAGCAAGAAATGTTGGAGGGTTATGCTTGTGGGATATGAATCTGCTATGGCAGACTAAGAGATCCAAACTTTATAGTTATTGAAGAAGTCAAGCTGATTGAGGTCTTGGACTATAGCAGGTTCAGCCAAATGGTTCAGGATTATATTAGGAAGAAAATAATTTTAGATATAGTGTTAAGCAGGGTCAGAAATGTCCAGGTTAAAGCACAATTAGTCAACAGTAATGACGTCATTGAGTTATACACAGCGAGGGGAAAAACAGAGGACCAAAACAACAGTGTAACTTCATGCTAATGGATTATGGTAAGCTAAGAGACAGTGTTAAAGATAGTAAATCAATGGATGAACATGCTATAGAAATGGATTAGAAATTGAGTAATCAGTATGTCACCCCTCTAGTATGGTTTTAAGAAATTAATGCCTACACTTAGAGGTGCTCATATTTTTATGTACTGTTAAGAAAAGCATTATCAGTTGATGGAACAAAACATTTCTACTTTACTTTATTTACTGGCTGCTTCTGACAATTTGGATAGGCTGGTCCTCTGGCAATGTATGTTTACACTAAGTATTCTGAAGGTACTGATAATTTAACCTGAATGAGATATAAAAATAACAAATCTAAAGTCATAAAGTTCCTTTCCAGTCCATATTAACCATTGTTGGTAAAGGTTCAGCATAATTTATTTACTGTCTCTTACTATATTTAATTGACTTGTAGATAAACAAAGCAATATCAACAAGCTTCATCTGGGTGTTTCTTAATCTGCATTCAGAAATGCATTGATATCACTTTGGTTTATCACTTCAGTGAGCAACACTTTTAGTTATAAAGTAGTGCCTTCTATTTCAGATTGGACAAACATCTTTGATTCTTCTGATAAATGTACCAAACAGAACAAGGAACGTGTATTTTATCACATTCTGAGCTCAGTTTTTTAGTATGTAAAAATTGAAACTTGGTACGATGATTTAACAAGAATTATTAATGCCAAATTAAGTCATTTTCTGAGACTTTCTCACTTTTCCTGCAGTTGGAGCTCTCTCTCGCTCTCTCATTCTCTCTCTCGCTTGGTCTCTTGCTGTCTCTATATGTCAGAATATCTAACTATCCGTGGGTCTAATTCAAAGGATCGAAATTTCACAACATCGAACCACTGATCAGTGAAGACCAGATGATCGATGCTGTGAAATATCGAACATTGTGAATGGAGATTGCCGTACAGCGCAGAATGGGACATTTACCATTCTCTTCACTGTTATGTGATCTAGGAGTTGGTATATTTAAGTAGCAGGGGGGGTGGAGGTGCAGGGGGGCTTGCCACCCTGCAAAAACATGAAAGAAGATGTTTTCACCGGTTAGATTTGTTTCCCTTATGTTCAATATTTCACAACTTCGATCATCTGGTCTTCGATGATCAGATGTTCGATGTTGCAAAATTTCGATACTTTGAAGTAGACCCCTATCTATACATATATAGCCTGGAGGTCTTGACATTATTAGAATTAAAACAGGGATTACAATTTATAGGATTCAAGGTATTGTAAGATACCTTGTTAAAACAATTGACAGAAGAACAACTACATTCCTGGGATAAATGGATTTATAAGTCCCAATGGCTGACGGGTAGCCATTAGACTTGAACTGCTAACAGCTTATTTTCTTAAGTGCCAAATGAGATTTATTTCTAATATTAAGCCAGTGTCTAGCATGAGGAGTCAGAAGTGCAACATGTCTATCAGCTACTACCACATCCCACTTTTTTAAATAATTTAGTTCAATGAGGTTAGAAAGTCTGTTTTAGTTATAAGACTTTGTATTCTTTCTAAGACACTTAGTGATTTGGATTCTTGACAGATGTTATTTTAGCTCTTTTTGGTACCCTGCAGCTGACCACTGGCTGCCTGTAGCTTGTCTACTCATTCACCAGGTCTACTAGACCCCCCCCCTTAGACACCACTTCTGAGGAGATTGAGGACTCTAGTATAGCAACATATTGCTGCCAGGAAGGGGTTTTGTTGTGCACTAACCTTCCGAATCCCTATCCATGTACTTGTCAAGTATCTAGAAGTGGCAATGGGGATGTGCTGCCATATCTTCCGACATCTACAGCAACTCAGCTAGTGTGGAAATGGGGGGTGCTGTACTCCTAGGAGTGGTGTCCTTCAGATGAGATGTTAAGTGAAGATCCCATCGACTTGAATTGGTTGTAGCTCAAGTAGAAGAAAAAATATTCGATGAGATTTATTGAAAAAAGTAAGGGATGTTCCCAGTGCCTTGTCCAAATTTCCCCTAGTAGTACGAATACCACCATGGATATCCTCTGAAAAGAGGCAGTGGACTAGTGTAACTAACCCAATCAACAAAGGATAAATAAAGAAATAAAATAAATAAAGGTGAATTACTGTGAAATTTACAAAAACAAAACGAGATAATGACAATAAATAAATCTATTACTGATATGACTTATGTTTACATTACATTTAATAAGCTGCATTGTTACTGAATGCACTATAATCTTTTTATGCTATTTGTAATAATTCTGTTGGTCAATAAATGTAATGTTAAGACTAAATAAATGCATACGTACATACATATATGCGTATATAAATAAGCCCGTAGTGTGGCACCACAAGTAAAATTCTGCTTAGACCCAGATCCTGCAACCTCCACAAGGACACAAGGTCAAAGTATTTTCATGAGATGTAGTAAAATCACTGCTGATCACAAGATGCAATTCATAAGGTATCAGTCTGAATACCTCAATATTTATAACTTGGAGAAAGGAAAGAGATACACTAGAATCCATCATATTGTTTTAAGATATGCACAGGGTACATGAGATTATAGCATGTTCCAGTAAAGGAGATATGTATTAAACAACAGGGGATCATGCCATGAAATATGAAGGAAGTGCTGTAGGTGACACTGTATGGAATCTTTTCTTAATGAAAAAAGGGGAACAAACCTCCAGTATTATCAAAAGTACATATCAGGCTCCTACTACACTCCTTGAAATTACTGTCGGGGAAATGACAGCGAGTTGAAAGACATATGCAGTAGATAAAGAGAAACCTTGACTACAAGAAAGAAAAATTAAAGCCAGAGATTAAATGGTGTAACCGGTCTTAGTAAAGGGAAAGAAAATGGAGGGCCTGAATAAGTCCAGCACTCTGTTTTATGTTTCTGAGTAGTTTATGTTTGTTCTGAAAGTATGAAAATATGTGTTATAAAGTTCATGGGCTACTAATATATGTTTTATAATTGTGGATTGTGAACACTTCAGCTAACATCTCATCAGTAGTTGAAAATGTGAAACATGACAAAATAGAACTAAGTACATACAGGACACAATGATGTTGGTAACATGAAAGGGTATCTTCCATTCATGATCTTCAGCTCTGCTGTCAAATACATTCTAGATGAATTCATTTATTAAAACTTTAAAGCCATGTGTTTTCATGTGGATAAGACTTATTTTTTTTTATAAACTAATCTCTACCTTATAACCAGACGTCCCTCTATAAGCATTCATAAAAAGAAAGTTAAGGGTTAAAACAGCCAAGACTATAATGGACAGGCAGTTAGCAGAAGACAGAAAGGAATGTGAACAGTAGTGTTTTTTCACATCCCGAGGTGAAAGATGCAAAACATGAATGCATTGGTGTATGCTTACTAAGAAGAGGAGCAACAAGTGGAAATATTCATTTTTTTCTCCAATTCCATTTCATGATAGAAAGAAGAAAGGGCATTATATGGACAGAAGGGAAGGCAGGAGGGTGGAAAATGCACAACTATAAGAATTACTAAGGAAGTAGCAGAGATAAAGATTCCTATGTAGTTACTAGGCTTGTTCTCCAGGGAATCACTGAAAAGCCTAGCCCAAATTCCCAGTTGCCCCAAAGAATTGTCTGGTTAAGTGACTTGCTAGTGGTCACACACAGTAGGCAAATGAGGGTTAAGGGAAACAAACACTGTACCACAGGAACTACAGCTCACAGTCTTAACCTCTGCGCCACCTACGAGACATCAACAGTATGCCTCAAAGGATATTAGACAATACTTGTGGAATCCTGCTTTAACTGTTTAACTGACCTTTTTCCATGGGAGAGATTACATGCCTGGAAAAAAGCTACTGTGATGCTACTCCATATGAAAAAAGCTAGTGGCAATTAGGGGAAATTACAGACCAGTAAGGCAGTGAAGACTGTGAAAATGATTTTAAGTTAAAAACTAGTGAGATTTCTGGAAGCCAATCAATTTCAGAACAGTAATCATCATGAACCACAATTACAAGGTTGTGTAAGTCAAATCAAATCTGATTCTGTGACTGGGTTACAATGGAACTGGATCATAGATATTCAGTAGACCTTACTTGCTGGGATTTTGGCAAGGTCTTCAGTTCTGCACTCCACAGGCAGCTTATGAGCAAACCAAGGGAGCAAATGTCAGTTTCAGTAGCTCAACAAGTAGTATAGCCATCTTTAGTATTGGAATATCAGAAGGATGTAGGTTCTATTGCCACACCAGGTATTTTAATTAATTTCCCAATATTAACACTGCAGTGCATCATAAAGGGGTACTGCACTCCTGAGTGTGATGTCCTATGGATGACACATTAAACCAATGTTCCGCCTCCCTAAGCTTATGGTAGCTTAGGTGGATATAAAGATTCCCATTGTACTTATCAAAAAAAGAGAGAGAGAGAGAGAGAGAGAGAGAGAGAGGGAGAGAATGGGAAGTTCCCTGGTGGCCTGGCCAAATTTTCTTTAGTCAGTAGGAATGCCACCTCAGGTCTGTCATGAAAAGAGGACACTTGCCTTGAGAGACTAACTCAGTCAGCAAAAGAATAAATAAAACAAAGAAGAAAATGGTCAGACTGGTAGAGAAGTAGCAAGAAGTCAGGATGGGTAGCAAGGGTTACTATCCAAGGAAATGGCGGTAAAAAGTGTTATCCCACTAGTTATGGTGTTTGTCTCAGGTAGGACAAATGACACAAAAAACAGTGTAAACCTCTCCACAGATGACACAAAGAAAGGTGCAACAATAAGCCGTGGGAAATCCTAAACAAACAGTGGTCTAAAGACACACTACTGCAGTGGGTTGATAGACTGAGCACTTCAAACTGAGCCACCTGGCCACTACATCTGGGATAGGTATGAATCGGTTACCATATGCAACTTTCTTTAGGAGTTGTTACTCTGCCTGCACCCCTTTGCTCATGATAGTAGGAAAAATGACAGGAAACTGAAGTTTGGGACATATCAATAATCAATACAGTTTTCAATATAGGTTCATCAGAGTTTGTTCACGCATTATAAAAGGAGTACATTCTTCTATCCCTTCTCCCTCTGCAGCTCTGGGCATTGAGCTGCAGAATGAGAACTAAGTGAACAAAGAGTTTATTTCTTTGATAATGTTCAAGAAGAAGGGGGTTTTGTATGGATGAGAAGATACATAACTGATAGGTTTAATACTGTGTGGTTGTTAACAGATCTACACTGCAGAAAAGACTTGTGTTATTTTGTTGATTAACTTTTGGTTTGTAGCATGAATTGAAGTTAATGCATACTGCTGAATTACTAGATATCTATGCTGCACAAACAAGTTGAAGGGCAAGTGCTGCTGTTAATAGTATAGACTGAAGTGACAAACCGCAGGAAAGAATGCTAAAATAATGTATATATGTAAACACACACACACACACACACAAATATATATCTATCTATATATATATATATATATATATATATATATATGTGTGTGTGTGTGTGTGTCTGCACGATGTATTTCAATGAAAACACCCAAAGTCAACTGCAAATATTTCGACCACATACGGTCAAAAACATAGAACCCGACACACCAGTATGCATGCACTGAGAAATAATCACAATAAGTGCAAAATCTTATTTCTAAAAAGCACATAAAACATTGTTTTTTGGAGGAGGCAAGCCTCCTTGTGCTCCCATACCCCCTGCTAAATTATATATACTAACTCTGAGATCACATAAACACGGGGTAATGGCATATTCCCCAACGTCTGAAATTGTGCGCACTCACACACCTGTCGATCAGCTGCTTAGCTGATCCTATGTGGTTGACTAAACAGCTGTCAAGCACACACACATATACTTGACATGATGCAGCTCTCATGTGTATATGTATATATATATATATATATATATATATATATATAATATATATATATATATAAATATATATATATATACATATATCTATAAATATATATATATATATATATATATATATATATATATATATATATATAAACATGCAAAACCAACGCAGAGAACACTGCCAGGTTACTTCTGATGGAACGTAAAAACAATATAAACTCCAATGAGCCTTGAAGCTTCATGAACGGTAAATCCACTCTTTAATAAAATAATAAAACATACACTCTTTACTGAAATTAAAACAAAAAAGCAGGATAAGAGCTTTCAGGCTTTATAACAATCCTTCTTCACATCCACAGATAATGATAAAATACATGATCAATTATATAGGAAAAAAGAACAAATCAGCATCAACAGGAGAGGCCAACACCTTAGAAAGTAGATCTCATCCAACTTAGAGTTATACTTATTTTTAATCTGCTTCTATTGCCGCTCTATTTCAGATACCAGTTTGCATTCTCTCAGTTCAAAATATTCTATTAAAAGTTTCGTATAACCAAAACTTGTTTCTAAATTCAAATTATGCCTTTTTTTTCATTAATTCTGGATGTGCTTGGCCCTGTGTGGGCATAATAAATACCCACAACCTTCTTGGAACAGTCTTGTGGTAAAGGCACACCTGCTAATGGAGGCATTGCCACTGCAGTTTTTTTCATTCATAAAAACACTTCTCAAGCTCTCTAGCCTTATGATAAAATGAAGAAAAATCCACCTCACCATCAATGTCTTGAGAGTTCACTCTGCTAAAATTCAAATGAAGCAAAGGATTCATTACCTGATGTAGCAGATTCTTATTAGAGTCCTTTCTACTGATAACCCTTGACAGTGGGGCAGGTTATGTACTCCATGAGCAGACAGCGAGGCCAACTCATTCATTTCATTACCACTTTGAGCAGTGCTGGCGATAATCCAGTTCAATACCGTAACTCTGTATCCCTTCGACCATGTGTGGTCGCACTTCCAAATGATATAAAACAGCAAAAATAAAACGTAGGAAGGCTCCCACTAAAGGCAGTGTTGTAGGAGAAAACAGATAATATGCAAAACCAACACAGCCAGGTTACTTCCATTAGAATGTAAAAATAATATAAACACCAATGAGCCTTGAGGCTTTGTGAATGGTAAAACCACT
Source organism: Protopterus annectens (assembly GCF_019279795.1). Taxonomy (NCBI): domain Eukaryota; kingdom Metazoa; phylum Chordata; order Ceratodontiformes; family Protopteridae; genus Protopterus; species Protopterus annectens. The sequence goes on along the minus strand of NC_056747.1, from coordinate 761,147,620 downwards.
CTTTAATAAAATAATAAAACATACACTGTTTATTGAAATTAGAACAAAATGAAGTGGTATAAGCACTTTCAGACTTTATAACAATCCTTCTTCAGATCCATACATAATGATAAAATACATGATCAAATATATAGGAAAAAGAACCAATCAGCATCAAGAGGAAGAGAGGCCATTGTCTTTCATTGAGAAAAATCATTCAGAAGTCCAAGTAGCCAATCAGAGATTCCTTTTCAGCCTCCTCCCTTTTAGGGCTGACTTAAGTGGGTGGTTTGTATTAAGTTCAGGGAATGTGTATGCCTGAAACCTCCCGATCCATGACATCTCCACCATTTCAATTACATTATCAATATCACCTCCGTTATTGTTCATCTTTATAACTTCTATCACCCTAAAGTGAAAACCAGGCCCTGAGTTGTCTAATATATGTTTTGTCAGAAGATTCCTTTGGTCCACTAGCCTAATATTACTTGCATGCTTAGAAATTCTTTCCTTCCACTGTCTGGTGTTTTTTCCTACATAAAAACAGTCACCTAAATAACATGTGGCTAGATAAACAACACTTTTGGTGTTACAATCTGCATAAAAATTAAAAACATATTTCTTTCTTTGGACTGGATGTGTGAACTCCTTATCCATGACAATGTATTCACAGCTTGTGCATCTGCGACATGGATAAGTAACCTTTCGATCTGAAATGATGCCATTCTTCTTACTTAAGTCATTGCACAGGATCTGCTACAGATTACGGTTATTTCTAAAAGCAAAACAAGGTATATCCCTACTATGTTCTTAAGCTTTTCATCAGATGTAAGGATCTTTTCAATTATTTCTAACCACATTCCAGATATACTTCATATCATTCGAATAGGTGACAACCATTCTTAAATCTCGTGCCCTTTTCCTTCATTGACTGTAGGTGTCAGTCACATCACATCGAAATAAATATGGTCTCCCTTCTTCTTGTCTTTTACCATCTACGTAATTCTGTATATACTCCACTTCATGGGGATGATAATCTCCCTGAACAAAATTATTAACTATCATCTGACTGGTCTCCTTAAAATCTTGCTCACTGAGATGAAGTCTAGATGTCCTTAAAACTGTCCCATCAAGATATTTTCATGTACATGTTTGGGATGCATACTGGATCTTGGGAGGATGTTGTTTTTCCGGCAATCTTTCCTGTATAGTGTGGATATCACCAGTGATACCTTGTTGTAATCTAATATCCAAAAAGTCCATGGTATTCTTATCATACATCAATGTAAATCTAAGAAAGTCAGTGTTATTCTCAAGATAAATGTAGAATGCTTGCAGCTGTTCTATGTCACCTTCCCACAACATATGGACATCATCCACAAAGCGTTTATATAGTTTAAGATATGTAATAAAAGGGTTTTGTGTAAGACATGGGAATCTTCACAATGTGCCAACACCAAATTGGCATAGCTGTTGGCATATGGTGTTCCCATCACTACCCTGTGTCGCTGTAAATATATTTGTTCTTCCAACATCAAAATATTGTATACATATCGTATTGTATTGTCAGAAGAGGGGAAAGTAAAATGTTAGACAGAGGGATGGATACCAACTTGGTTTTTAACTTATCAGATGTTAAACTGGATGAACAGCATCTTAATGTCTTGAATAGAGGGCTACACTTTGTTCCAGCTGTAAGTGTGAGACTAAATGACATTATCTTGAGCCTGAAGATGTTTGGCAGAGATACTCCCCTGGATTCTCAAAAGCTTGCACGGAGTGCAAGATTGGTGCAGGAGCCCACGCAGGCAATATGTCTGCCGTGCGATCCAGGAACAGCCTGCAGTGGCATGTACGAGCGCTCCTGCACTAATCTTGCATGGGCTAAGCCCTGGTATGCAAATCACCCCATTTGCAGGTGAAATCCATGCAAATGAGGTGATTTTGCAATCCAGGAAGCTTGCAACAGTCCGTGCAAGACTAGTGCTATTTGCAGAAATGTACTCGGTTAGTAACCGAGTACATTTTTACAAAATACAAAATGGAGCTATGACAGCTCCAAATAAAGGCTGCATATCATTGAGGAAGCATGCTGATTACCAAGTATAAGGCCATTGGCACTGCAAACAATAAAAAAAAAAATCAACTTTTATTTATTTTTTTAGCCGATCTCGGCTGTTTAAGCATAGGGCAGTGGTGTGCAAATGGGATCGGGGGGAAAATAAGATCCTGCCTCTTAAACCTGGTTGACTTCTTTGAAACAGTCACCAAGGCCATTGACGAAGGGAAGGTGGTCCACACAGCCTATCTGGACCTCGCAAAAGCCTTCGATACAATACCCCACTCGGGCATTATAGATAAGCTCACCAGCTTAAATATAAACCCCCATGTCACTAGATGGGTTGCAAACTGGCTCAAGGACAGAACCCACATGGTTAGAATTGCTGGAGCCATGTCAGACTCCAAACAAGTTACAAGTGGCGTCCCACGAGGCTCAGTCCTGGGACCTCTCTTGTCTGGTATATATTTCTCGGAGGTACAGGCCAACACGGAAGGACTGTGGCTGACCAAGTTTGCAGATGACTGCAAACTGGGTGCCATAATCGACTCTCCAGCCAACAAAAGCATCCTCCAAAAGGGCCTCATAGAAACAGACAACTGGTGCCAGAGCCATGGCCTCAAGCTAAACGCCAAAAAGTGTATAGTCATCCCCTTTAGCAAAAACAAAGTGCCCACAAATTACCACATAGGTGGTAATCCATTAAGTACAGAAGAAGTAATTAGGGACCTGGGGACCCAAGTTGATAGCAATCTCTCATTTGACAACCACGTGGCCAAAGTGGTTAGAAAAACATTTTATATAGCCCACCTAATCATGAAGGGATTCACATCTAGATTAGGGGAGGTCATCGTGCCTCTTTACTCATCCCTCATCAGGCCCATAATCGAGTACAATGCCCCTTTTGGGATGTACCTTACCAAACACCTGCAGCAACTGGAAAGACCCCAAAAGTACCTCACCAAGAGGATCAAAGGGCTCAAACAGATGCCATATGCTGCCCGGTTAAAGAAACTCCAGCTCTACTCAGTGGCATACCGCCTACTCAGAGGTGACCTGTGCCTGACGTATAAGGCCATGTCCAACCCGGAATTAAGGGACATGCTGCACCTCAAAAAATCCAAATCCCATCAAGCTATACGCTCGAGAGACTTGAACCTCAGCACTGAAATAAATAGGACATGCTGGAGGGACAGATTCATAACCCAGAGGCTCCCTTCACTCTGGAATAAAATCCCAGTCCAGGTAAGGCAGAGTCCCTCATTGACTCTCTTCAAGAGGAGTCTTGATGAGTGGATGGGAGATCGTAGGTTTACCCCGGGTATCACTTCTGTGTCACTGTTACCAGAGGCACAGTATACTAACCTCGAAAAAGGGCATAGCAAAATTAATTTAAAATGGGTGGCGAAAGCCAAACACACTCTGGCTAGGCTTATAAATGCCCTAGGGCAGACAGCCTAGTATGAACCTATGAACCTATAAACCTAAAATAAGCATTCTAACTAAAATCAGTATTCTGCCATGCAAGTCAATTGCAGGCAGAAGACAACCTGGACAGTGAGTAGTGGTTGCTAAGAGGGAAGCTCAGTGTGACACATGTAACTATGCATTAGCAGGCAATCTTATGCAAATGAGGGGAAGGATAGTGAATCCCAGTTTTCCCCAGCATGTGAGTCAGGTCTCAACAGTGTAAAAGCATGACTAGCTGGGTGAAAACCTAGGAGGTAGGTGACATCATGGGGGTGTATGTCAGGCATACTGTAAGCAGACTGGAGCCATGTGGCTCGGGTTTGCTCCTAGCTTAGCACTCTATACAAAGTGTAAGTGGGTGTGCACACCACACACTGGGTTTTACAGAAAGAAAAAAGAAGTTAAACCAGGAAATAGCAGTGGTGTGTACATTTGAGCACTCTGTTTGCTCAGCACGCACACAGGCTTAAACAGAAGGGCAATGGGAAGGGAAAACAACAGTAGGAAGGTAATCAAGGAGAACTAGCTTAGCTGCCATGTGAAATGTATCAGAATCAGCCAATTACACAGGCAGCAGTCTAGCCCAGCCCAGAACACTACTATAAACTATGCAAACACCTACCCCTCTGGTTTTTCCCACACTCTACACCACCGGTGTAAACAAGCAGGGAACTTTTCACACTCACAACAGCAAAATGTTAGAGGCTGCAATAGCTATCATAGAACTTGTGGAAGAGGCTGAGGGTGGTGAGGATGTGAATGCTGCTGAGCAACCCACAGTGAGGAGACGGAGAGTGTACCAACCCAGGGTAACCTACCAAGGGTTACATGAACTGGAGATACTGGAGCACTACAGGGTAGACAGGGACCTCCTACAGCAAATTGTTGAGCTGTGTCAGCCACGCCTCACACACAGAACTAACAGAGGGGAACCCATCTCAGTGAATACCAAAGTATGTGTAGGCCTAAGAATACTAGCTACAGGTACCTTCCAAAGGCCAAGTGGAGATATGATGGGGATTTCACAGGCATCAGCATCCAAGGTACTACACCAGTTCCTGGATGCCATGTCAGCACGTCGGTGAGCACGTATATTTCTGCAAAACCTGTGAGGCATTGGCCAGCAATATGCGTCTCTTCCACCAAACAGCAGAATACCCTGAGGTAGTGGGTGCAATAGACTGCAAGCACATACGCATCAAAGCACCACCTGGTGAGCAAGGTAGAGTCTACAGCAACCACAAGGGCTTCCCCTCCATCAACGGCCAGGTCATGTGCGATGCCCAGTCCATAATAATGAACGTGTGTGCTGGCTGCCCTGGAAGCTATCACAATTCCCACATCTGGCATCTGATGCAGCTGTACCAGAGATTTGCCTATGGGGACATTCCACATGGTCACCTAGTGGGGGATGCTTGATACGCACTGGAGCTGTGGCTGATGACACCCATCGGAAATGCACACACACCCAAACAAGAACTCCATAATGAGGCACACGCACAAACAAGAATCATAATAGAGCATGTGTTTGGGATGCTCAAGTCACGGTTCCGGTACCTGGACACATCCTGTGGAGCCTTGCGGTACTCACCAGCTACATGTACCCAAATTGTCCTTGTATGTGCCATGCTACACAATATGATCCTGCAGAAACAGCTGCAGCAGGAACAGCAAGGGGTAGGGCCACACAGCCCCTCACCATTGCCAAGGTCTGCACAGGCACAGAGTGACTCAGAGGAGGAACAACCTGAGCCTGCCCCAGTAGGCAGAAGGAGGTTAGCCTGGTATGCCCTGGTCTTGGCAAAGAGGCAATGCATAGCACATACACTAACACGGGAGGGACCCAGGGAATAACACCTCTCTCTGACTCTTACATACAGTAAAAGGGATGCCAAACATTACACTACCTGTGCCTAACCATGTGTAGGGAATGTACTATGTGCATCTGACATAGGCAGCCCTGCAGCACCATCCTCAATACTAGGTCTCCCACAAGGTAAGTGACTCACACTTGCCAGTCGGGGGGGGGGGGGGTCACACACCCAACAACAGTCACAGCCAGCAGGACAGGTGTAGACAAACACAAACAAATGCTGTACTATGGCCTCTGAATGAGGCCTATGAGTAACCTCCCCCTCAGGCCTACACAGACAGACTACAGCAGGCCAGGCAGTGTGATGTCAGTTGTGAAGGCTAGGAAGTCAGAAACTAATATGTAGGTAATTAAAAGCTAAGAATTGTAGTACACTGGTATGCCTCTAGCCAGCACAACAGGTAAAACTACATACTGAAATGGAGTACCAGACATACCAGTACAGTCCTAGCAAATGTGTATAAGTGTCAGGTGTGCCCACTCATCCTACGTAGACATATAGTAACAGTCAGGTGTGCCTCCCCAATCTTGTGTAGAACTGTAGAAATAGTCAGGTGTGCCCTCCCCCCATCCTAAATAGAAATATAGTAACAGTCAGGTGTGCCATCCCCCAATCCTGTGTAGAAATGTAGAAATAGTTAGGTGTCCCCTCCGCTATGCAGAAATTTAGCAACAGTCAATGCCAAATGATCGATGGATACCCTGCAGACACAGCATGCTACCTGTTGGTGTACAACACAAAGGTCAGCATTGAAGTACAAACTACCTGGACTTGATCCACACATGCAATACAGACGGCCATACTGGGCATGCTCACACACTTAGAGAAATGAAGGCAATGTCAGTCAACAACATACTGAAAGGTCATACTAGGCATGCTCACACACTTAAACACATGAAGGCCATGTCTGCAAACACCAGTGGACCAGACATATCTGGTAGTTGAAGTTGTTAGTGCAAACACTTGTCAGTATGCACCACTCATGCCTTGCACATGCAGTGGATAGGAATACAGACATATATGTAAGGACAACACACTATAATAAGCCAAAGGTAGATGGACATAGATGTGTGGAAGAGAGTGACCATGACAAGGAGCCATCCAGGCCTGTCCCACCCAGCACACAGCCAAAGGGCCCCAAACACATGAGGTGCAGATGTCACTCACTGCAGATACTAGCCACCAGTACATGTCAGCATTACAGACTATGTGGTGCACGTGCCAGCTGTGCAACATGACTGTACAAGGAAGTAGTCATCTAGTAGCTGTATACATGTACCTGTGACATATGACCCCGTGTGTGGCCGCATGTGGTGTGTCAACCCCTAGATGAATGGGTTATGGTCAATGCACACACCGCCCTCCCCATAGCCCTACTATGACAAGCCTGCTGAGGTTATCCAATGTGAAATACACCTCTGGAAGAGTTGTAGCCCACTAATCTCCATGGCACATCCCATAACTGCGTACTGCTGTAGTGTGATAAACTAGTTAGGTAGGAGTTCTAACCCCAGACTTGGCAACTGTGTGTGTGTGTGTGTGTGTGTGTGTGTGTGTGTGTGTGTGTGTGTGTGTGTGTGTGTGTGTGTGTGTGTTTGTGTACATGTCTGTCTGTCTCTGTGTAGAGAGCAATGCTTTTTAGGCCACTCACACTCCTTACAATTCATATAACTCAACTTTGGCAAGGCTGCTGATGTCATCCACCTAGAAATACACCTCAGGGAAGGTTGTAGCCAAGTAATCTCCATAACGTATCCTCTAACTGCATATTGCTGTAGTGTGACAAAGTAGTTAGGTAGGAGTTCTATCCCAGTCTTGGCAACTGCGTGTTTGTGAGTCTGTGTGTGTGTATTTGTGTATGTGTCTGTCTCTGACTGTGTAAAGAGCAATGCTTTTTAGGGTACTCACATTCCTTACAATTCATATACTCAACTTTGGCAAGGATGTTGATGTCACCCACCTAGAAATACACCTCTGGGAAGGTTGTAGCCCAGTGACCTCTGTAGCACATTCTGTAACTGCGTACTACTGTAGTGTGATAAAGTAGTTAGGTAGGTGTTCTAATCCCAGACATGACAAGTGTGTGTGTGTGTGTGTGTGTGTGTGTGTGTGTATGTGTGTGTGTGTGTGTGTGTGTATGTGTCTGTCTGTCTGAATGTCGGACCATGTATGTGTAGAGAGCAATGCTTTTTAGGGTACTCACACTCCTTACAATTCATATACTCAAGTTTGGCAAGGCTGCTTATGTTACCCACCTAGAAATACACCTCTGGGAAGGTTCTAGCCCAGTAATCTTCGTAGCGTGTCCTGTAACTGTGTATTGCTATAGTGTGATTTAGAACTGTGCTAGGGTTCCATCCCCACACATGGCAGTTCTGGATGTTTTGTGTGTGTTTCAATGTCTGTGTACGGAGCAATACATTATAGGCTAGTCACACACAATACATTTCAAATGCCCTACTTTGGCAATCCTGCTGATGTCATTCATTGTGAAATACACCTTTGGTGAAGGAGTTCTTTAGTAATCCCCATGGTGTGTCTTATAACAGCTCCATGCTGTAGTGTGATATAGACCTCTGTTAGGGGTTCTATACCCACACATGTCAGTTGTGGATATTTTGTGTGTAGGGAGCAATGCATTTTAGGCTAGTCACACACAGTACATTTCAAATGCCCTACTTTTGCAATCCTCTTGATGTGATTCATTGTGAAATACACCTTTGAGGAAGGAGTTCTCTAGTAATCCCCATGGTGCGTCCTATACAGCTCCATGCTGTAGTGTGATATAGACCTCTGTTAAGGGTTCCATGCCCACACATTTCGGTTGTGGATGGTTTGTGTGTGTGTTACTGTCTGTGTAGGCAGCAATGCATTACATGCTAGTAACACACAATACATTTCAGATACCCTACTTTGGAAATCCTGCTGATGTCAGTCATTGTGAAATACACCTTTGGGGAAGGAGTACTCCAGTAATGTCAGTGGTGCGTACTATAACTGCGTAGTGCTGTAGTGTAATAAACTACTTAGGTAGGGGTTCTACTCCCAGACATGACATGATGTATCCTGTGTAGAGGTGGTTGTGAGTGTGTGGTCAATGTGGAGCAGATTTTGCATATTTATTATATGGTGGCCCTACTGTATATAACAATGTCCACCATACAGGAATAACAGATGTGAAATAGCTGAGAGGCTGGGGTGCAAAGCCATACCCATATATGTGACATCAAGGCCAGGCAGTATTTCCCAGAGCACACTCTCAACCCATGTCTCATACACACACACACATGCCTAGGCAACAGCCGATATGTGGGTGGTACACTGCATATTGGCCACTGACAGTAACTATGGAGTGATAGCAGTGGGCTAAAGAGGACATGTCACCCTGTTCATCTGTCCAATCTGCACGTACATGCAGACAGTGCACCTCCCCCATGTTCCCCAATGGACATCTGCACCACCTGTGTTGCCATCACATGTGATCCACAATGGACATACCATGCCTGACAACATGCCCTGTATGGACAGATGACACAGACACCAGGGAATGCTGTTAGCATGCTATCAATGTAGGTGCAGGGTAAACCTGCTGCCCATTACCAGTTCCCACCACAGGTGGGCAAGACTGGCACATCTGATGATAATCTGTGTTCAAAACATGGGCCAGACACCCCAGGTACATTTCCACATGTCACTGTACATGCATGTGGGAGGTGTGCACATCCCACACACCGTCCATGTCATGCACTAAGGAACACAACATGGCAAGCGATGAATAGCATTAGCCACACACAATAGTCACCCAGGTGACTGGATGGAGGATACAATACCCACCTGTGTGACCAAATGCAGAAATTACATCCCTGAGCCACAATGCAGACCACTGTCATGTGGCCTGATGCCAAGGTATACCCACTGCCTACCCTTGTATAGCCTGCTGGCACAGTCAGCCACCACATACCCGTGCAGACATGCACCCATGCATGTCAGTACTGGCACCCTGTGTGTTTGTGTGTGTGTTGTATGGTGCGTATGTTCACATCTACACTCACTACAACCCCCACGGGCATACTGAAGCATGCTGTCTGATGTCAGACACCTCCTCATACTCTTTGCCCATATAACCTCAGTATGAACCATGTGGTGCATGTGATACCTGCACAGTGATGTGCTGTGCCAATCCCACTACTGATGAGTTGTACTCTTGGCCCTGCCAAGTGTGTCAATGTGTGTGTGTCCCTGTGAGAGTGTGGCTGTGTTGACACTGGCACCTGTTCATGCAGACAAGCACTTGTATGTCACCTATGTATAGCTACCGTATCCCTGTTGCAGATGTCACGCACCATCACATATATGTTCTGAATGCTCCACAACAGGTAACCCACGTGGCACATCCAATAACTGCATCGAACTGTGATAGCACTACATAGTTGTCAGGGGTTTGCTACCCTGTGCTGGTAGGTGTGTGACACAAACATGCTTCAGTTTTACTCTCCCATCCCTCCCAGACATGTCTTTGCCTCTGTCTGACACTCCCACTCCCTCTCTGGTGGATGTGGAGACCTACACCTGCTTTGCTTAGGCAGCAGCATGTGTAATTTATGTGACGCTCATGATTAGCTGATGGCCTCTGCATGATTTGCAGCCCTCCCCTAGCTGATTGCATGTGGAACAACTGTGGTAACATTCCCATAACCAATTGCATGGAAACACACTCCAATATCTAGGAACATCATGGTAGTGTTGACTCTTTTCATTCACTGTGAGCAGGAACTAGATCTGTTGTTTGGCAAACAGCATCTCAGATGGATTGGGGATTTACCTCTAACAACATACACTGTGGAAAGAGGGCAACAAACAGGAGGGGGATGTGCTTGGCCTGACTACAGTTTGTAAGTGATGCTATACTGCGTTTGGAGTAATGTTGGTTTAACAGTGTTTGTCTGGATATGCCTGTCGTACATGTCGCAATACCTGCCATGTCAGTTCCATGTATATGAGGAACCCCATCTGCAGGGTCATCTGCAGACTGGGCAGTGTTGTGCCTTCAGTTTCATGTGTTACCCACGGAGCATCTATCTGTGGACTGCAGAAGGTAGTGTGAGGATTGCAGTCTGTAGATGGTGAAAGCCGTGATAGTTACTGACGTCATATCCCTCATAGGACATATGTTGCAATAAACCCTGTTACAACAGTAAATGTATGCGGTTATCACAGCAACATGTCAATACTGGCCCTATGTATGTGCTTCCAGCCACACCTCTGTCAACCTTTCTACATATGTCATGCATGAAGTGGTGCATATGTGCTGTACACCATAATTAGTGTCATCAAATCTGATAACAAGCCAGTGATATATCAGACTGCTACACGTTATGTACAGTAGGGGTTATATTTCATGACATAACCTGGACATTCTGTGGATGTTTGTACAGTACTGAGGTCTGTGTATCTATGGTGAATGTTAACAGTGTGTGTATTGTTAATATGTACTTTAGCCTGTGTACAGACTGTGGTAAATGTCATTGTTCTAGTTCCCCTCCTAGCTGATGTTACATGCTGCTCCACTGTTTGGTACTGTATTGGCGTACATGTTTGTAGGGCCATACCACACATGTCCCATACCACAGACAGCCATCAGACCAAACTGTGTAGCAGCCCAGTATATGTAGGGTCAGTCTGTGAGTGTCACATATGAGGATGGTATAGAACAGATAATCCATATACTGTAATATTATGCTAGCTTACCATATGTGGCTGTGGCTGTGTTCACATTGGTTGTGGTTATGCACTTTCACACAGGTGTATCTTACCCTGTGCTGTGACATGCCTGTTGAGCCTGCTATATATGCAGGTACATGTGCATTCCCCCATAGGAGATGTAGGCCAGTGTTGAGCCAGTCTGCCTGTAGCCTGCACAGTGCATTGTTATATGCCTAGCAGCTTAGTGTACTTACCCAGTGAGATGTCATGTGCAGATACTTGCCAGATGTACTGCTGCCAGGCCTCCCTTAACAGTTATGTATGTCAGACAGAGCAGTGGGATGCTGTACAGATGTATGTCAATATCTAGTGGGTAGTATCTGGCCATGGCACCCCTGTAGCTGCGGACATTATGTATCAGGCCAGACAGGGGTGTGTGAATGCATAACCTATGGTGGCAAATGTATACCAGTCATTATGTGATATACCAATCTACATGGCGGTCTACATCCGTATTGTCAGGCATGGTACACATGTTTTGCACTAAGGGCTTATGTGTATACCTCTGGACTGTACAGAGTGTGTCAGAATTTCCACATATATTGGCCAATATTTCTGCTGCAATCCATAGGGGCATTATGTGCTAGCAGCGGTACTTTACAATGATATCCTTAGGATGTCTGTCAGTAGCCAATGGCACACATGTTATAAGCAGATGTGACCTCCCACACACACCATGTCTGTGAAGACAATCCCAATGACAGTAGCAATAGTCTACTAATATACCTGCTATACATACCTGACAGCCCCTTGCACTATGACTTTGGGACTATAGGGGCTGGGGTAGGGCTACACTCCATGTCCAGGACATATGGTGGAAATATATGTACAAGTACTTATCCAGTCAGCCATATATATATGACTACACATGCGTAGTACTTCCAAGTACCACTGTCATGGCAACCACACACTAATAGTCCCTACATCATGTGGGTGTGGTCCTTTTATATTTCCTGTGTGATGGACATCCTTCCTGTGTGTGGGCATCAGAGTTACAGAGAGCAGGTAGCAATACCTCTTACAGGAGAGCTGGCACACTCAGGGCAGCCACATATTTGTAGGAGGATCAGGAAATAAAGACAGACTGTGAGTAGAGTTGTGTTATGCTTTGTATAGTACTGGTGTTACAGGGTGTGTGTGTACATACTAGTTTACCTTGGAATGCAGTCTGTCTGCATAGCTCACAACTGTGGGCCTATCCTCTTGCTGGACAGAGGTATGCCTATCATGTTTTGTCTGTCCACCACACAGGTCCTGTGTCAGATATTACACTGGCAGTGTGTGTTGAGTGCTGTCGGTACATGGCTACATCCATTTCTGTTTCTAACCTCAATTCCCTGACTAAGGTTCTGTTGCAGACTATCCTGTAACACCAGCAACTTGCTTAGTATATGGCAACAGTTGTCCACATATGTGCCTGTGTTCCAGCCTCTGTCCTCCACCTACATACCAAGCTTTGCACATATGTCATGCTGTCAGGGAGTTGTTCTGTAGTGGGCTGTGAGTATATCACACTGCCATTGCTGCAATCAGTCCACTGCTGTTGTATCCCCCACACATACAGTGGGGCTGGGGCCATATATGTGTGGGCGTCACCTACACAATATATGTGTGCCCTTATGCACTCCAGAGGCCAGTGTACGTAACAGTGGTATATGACCCTGTATTATTGAGTCTAGGGGGGGGGGTAACCATAAATGACCTAGGCGGTTACAAAATGTGAGGGTATCAGGGGTGAGCTGCCTTAAAGTATCTGGATGTACAGTACCGTATACTTCACCAATGTTTACATTACTTACATGAATTGGGTTAATGCAAGCCTACTGCCTCCTGCCATACAGACTGTTCTGTTTGTCGGTGTGCTCATGATGGTAACAGTTATGCCTTGTTATGTAACAGTTACAACCCATGTGGACACATGACATTTTTACCATCTAATGCGTTTGTACAGAGTGTAGATAGAGGCTGCTGAACGATACACCTGCATTACATACTGTTGATTGCTTGGTATCCTGTGGCCCAGTCTGTCTTCACTATTGTACAATTTTAAGGTCTTGGCCTGGACAGCAACAGTTGTGAACCTTTCCAGACTATTGTATTAGTGTAACTGTTTCACAGTTGCATTACTCTGTTTATATGGTTGTCAGTGTCTGAACAGCTATATGACATGGCATATAGAACTGTAATAGTACACA